>NC_142804.1:50218174-50246799 GCF_049724085.1 Artemia sp. Qi Xiang Cuo | reverse complement strand
CATAACACACAGTAATTATGGCACACAGCTCTGTATTATTAATGCTACTCATTTTGTACCTATTTAGTACATTTTTCGTACTAGTTTCGTTCAGCAAGTTCAATAAGTGCGTATAACAGAGTTTAACTGACTCCATTCAGTTTCTTTTCCTTGTTAATTTCGTCTGGCTATATTTTCAACTTGAACCCTTGTCCTTTTTTTTTTATTTATTTAAATGGAGCCTAAGGGTTTTTTTCAAGTCTTTTCCGCTTTTTCAGTAAAATTGGTCTTTCCTAAGCCCAAATTTATATGTTTCACGTATTTTGCAAAAACCCTTAACACTTTTTTATTCTGATTTCCCTTCTATTGTCAAATTAATTATATCCCTTTTTTTCAGAGGGGGGGTCTAATTTATGCAACCTGTATTTTTTTTCCCGCTGATTTTAGAACATTTTTAATGAAGCTTTGACCCGCATTTGCTAGTTCTTATTTATTTATAAGAATGTAAGTTTTTTACGATATCCTGATTCCCAAAAAATTGTGTGGTTTTTCATCACAGACACATATTTCTTGTCTGTGGTATTTTCCCAAGAATTAGTGCCTATTTCGTGCCAAAAGTTGTTTAGAGATAGGGGTTATCCATTGTGGTTTCCCTATAATCTTTTATATTATTCGGGTCTGGTATTATCCTCAGTTTTATTTTCGCCTAAGGTTTATACATTCACTGAGTGTAATTTATCCCTTTCGTGATATTTTGACTATTACCTTGTTCTACGAGTTTATGGGTTTAGTGCCCGGGTAAAATCTTCGCTGCTATTTATTTTAGCATGACGGATCTCACCCAAACATTCAGCCCAAACCTTCTCCAGTTTGACCGATTCTAATATCAGTTTGGTTAGTTTGGTGGATCCCCACAATGACAAAACGTTTAGTAGTTTCGTTTTTAGATGAAAACGGTCCTGTTATTCGTGTTTTTCACCTGCAATGTCGTCGCCCTGTTATTTCTGTTAATGGTTTGTTGTGAATTTATTTAATATGTGAAATTAATTATACCCGAGAAAACTTTGTTTTACACGGTGTTAACTTTGTAAATTGTGACCCATTTTATCTACGGTTTCTTGTTTATATTCACCGTCCTTATAGGTAAGTGTTTAATTTCTTATATATTTTACTATTTATATCAAGATTACAGCTAGCTTATACATGTCTTGGGTATATAATGTAAACTCTCGGTATTTTTCCCTATATATCTTTTTTAACATTTTTTCAAAATAACTTTTTTCAAATTTAAATTAAAGTGTAAATCCGAAGAGTCAAAGGTAAGTAGATATATTTTATGTACTCAACAACTAGAGACCAGCAGTGATTAGGCTAGCTCCAAATTTGGTAGCTTCCAATGACCCCATTTCTGTAGACCAACCTCCTTGTTTTTTTTTTTTTTTTTTTTTTTGTTTTTTTGTTTTTTTAATTATCCCCCCAAAATGTATTTTTCCAATATACAAATCAAAAGAATCACCTTTTAATGCTGATTCCAAAAATGTATAATTTAATTAGGTTCACTACACCCATTTAAAAGTTACGTGGCCTTACTTATTTTCTTTTATTGAAGGTTACTCTTTTTGACAGTAGGCTAAGTCTTGTCAGTAGGCTACACCATTCGCGAAATTTTATCTCGTCTCGGAAACTAAATTTTTGCAGGAGCCTATGATGTCACTTGAGATCGGAGCTAATAATTTAGCGTTAGAAAGTGACGGTAATAATTTTTACTGGCGATATATATTTGAAGGAAAACTTGATGTTATTTATATGCCGATTATAAAAAGAAAATATAGATATTTCTGTAGAGGCTTTTTACTCGTTTTATTTTTATTTAATTTTTTTTTGTTATAATTGTTTTATTCAAATATTAGTCTTCTATGTGCTACGCTTGTTCTGCCTTTCTCCGTTTTGTGGCCCAAATATCAGGCGCCAACTGTTTCCTTTTTTTCTTTAAAATATTAGCACATTTCGACATGGTCTCTTTAGTGCGGCTTACAAGACGCTGAATCCGAGTTTTGTTTTGTTGCCTCGTCAAATATCTTTAATCTTTGTTTCTCTTGATGTTTGGCCTTTTTCATAAGTGTTTTAGCTACTTGTGCTGCTGACAAAGGAACTTGTTGCTGCCCCTTTGGTTTCTTTACTGTTCTCCATAATTTTTCTCTTAAAGAGGATTTTCTTGACAATGGCCCAGGTTTAGCTATATCGGTTACTATAGAAGAATTTTCGGTGTTACTTTCTGTTAGCTCGCGTCTGGTAGACGGCGTTTGTTCCAAAAGCCATTTTTGCGTTAAGACCGTCGGCGAGTCTAGTGTATGAACATCAGATAATTTATTGGTTTCTTACAATTTTTCTTCCTCTGTGAATTTTACCCTTGGTTTATCACATTTTAAACCTTTATGTTGTGTTTGATTTTCTTCATCCCTAGTATCCGATGAGTATCGAATATTTCCCTTTTTCTCTTGTTTGTTGTGTAGAGTTTGTAGACAAGACTGGGCTAAATACTCCTTCCATTCCTTCCAACTGTTTTGCTGATTCAAATGGTCATAAAATACATATGGTCTTCTGATATATACATGTGAGATTGTCTCTTTTACTTTTTCGTCTGAAAGAATAGGCTCTGTTTTCCACTGTTTTGAAAAACATCCGTTTTCCATCATATTATGGTGCAATACTTCTTCTTTTTCCTTATACTGATGCTTTAGAACATATGTTAAGTTATTTTGTAGAATTTTTTTAATACTTTAGGGTCCATCCCATTTTGGTTTTAACTTTTCTTTTCTTTCCAGATTCGTTTTGTAACCATAAACCAAATCTCCTAAACAGTCAGTCGTTATATTTTTGCTTGTTCTGTCGTATTTTTCCTTTTGTTCTGTTTTCGCATCTTCAAGATTGTCTTTAACTTGTTCCATAGCTTTTTTCATTCGCATCACCATGTCTTGCTTATGTTGGTCTAGGTTGTAATATATTCTGTCATTTTGTATTTCATCTAAACAAATTCTGCAATCTCTTATATGTTGCAAAAAACATGGCGTTTCTTTTAAGGTACGTGAAAAAGCCGTATTTATTGCAAAGACTATTCAAAATATTAGACTAGGCATAAAGACTAGGCGAAATATTCTATACCATAAATATACACTTCACAACACCTTTTCCTTTTTCTTGCGTTTTTATTTCTGACTACAAATGGTAAATGTTCGTCTCGATTTATTGTTTCCTCTTGTGAAAGTATATACCGAGTAACTAAGCTCATTCTGGATGTTTCTATTGAGTATTTCTCTTAGCCTTGGCTCTATCCGCTGGGGGAAAAAATTGTTTCACTCCCGGATATTATGATCTATCATCACATAATTCTGCTGTTGCCTATGGCCAAGTCTTGACACGGAAAACTTTAGGGAAAATGATGAGTTCCAGAAATAGGCGATTGACCAAAACTTTCGCAATGGTTTTTGTCTTTTCGTCTTTAATTGGAAAAGCGTATAAATATATATTAAAATGGTCGACTATGGTTAGTACGCACCTGTTTCCTTTCCTGGAAACTGGTAAAGTTCCTCCGGTTCCCCAAAGGTCTATTGACATTAATTCTCCTACCCCTGAAGGGGTGGGGAATTGACCTAATTCAGCCCTAGGGGTCTTTGGTGGTAACTTTGTTTGGCGCACTCTTGGCAGCTATGTATGAAAGCTTTTACTTTTGAGTATATTTTTGGAAAATACAAATTTCCTTTCAGCCTCCCCATAGTTTTTGCTTCTCCCATGTGACAGCCAATCGTTGCATGTGCTATCTGTAAAACTTCTCCTTCCAGAGATTTTGGAATTACTGGAATAATTTTAAGCCATTTTTTCTATATTCTTGCGATGGTTTATGATATCTTACTAGAAGATTTTTACTTTCGTCCAGATCAAAATTATCTAGGTCCTTTAAAAAATGTTTAAAGTGCTCTGGCTGTTCCATTCCTTTTGATATAAATGATTTCATTGCTAAACAAAAATCAACTTTATCTTGATGATGCGCAATGTTTTCTTTAGCCAGTATTTCTGGCCCTTCCTGTTCGTTCTGGATGGTTGTTATCAAATTTCCTTCCGTATCTGGATTTCGTGACAAATAGCCTGGTAAAATTTTTGTACGGCCCTTTATATATATTGGGGTATATGAATATGCTTGTAGACGTAGTATCCACGATGTCAGCCGGGCTGAAGTATTTTGCATCGTATCTAGCCAAACTAATGATTTTTGGTCTACGCGTAAAACACATTTTTTTCCAAGTAAAAATTCTCGAAAATATTCTGTGAGAACTAGAACTGCCAAACACTCCCTTTCAACTGTCGAGTATTTTTTTTCTGCCTCCTACAGTGACCTGCTCGCGTATTGGACTATTGATTCTAATCCTTCAGAACTTATGTTTAATAATATGGCCCCGATACCGTACTCCGAAGCATCTGTTTGCAAACAGAAGTCTTGTGACAAATCTGGTGGTTTTAGTATTGGTGCCAGTAATAATTGCCTTTTTATTTCATTTAGCGCTTGTTTTGCGTCCGCTGGACATTCGAATTGACCTGATTTTTTCAAAAGGTTTGTCAAAGGTTGTGCTATTGTGGCATAATTTTTAATATATCATCGGAAAAAGCTCAACAAACCACAAACTAATAAGAAGCTTTTTTGATCCTTCGAAGGTCGCAGTTTTCCCGAGAAAGTAAATTTTTCTGAATGTTATGAAAGTGTACATTGAACCATCAGATTTCCAAGGAAAACTAGTTTTAGCACTACTATTTTTAACTTTTATGAATTTAATTTTAAGCCTGCTTTTTCAAACTTTTCCAGTATTTTTATAAGTCCGACCAAGTAGTCTGATAAGTTTTCATTAAACAAAATTACATCATCTAAAAAAGCCAAGGTATCTTTTTCCTTCCTGGTTCGTTATCTTTTAACACCAAATTTTATTAGTGGACTAAAACAATTTGGAATAAATGATAAGCCAAATGGCATACGTTGAATTGTGTACGTTTCTCCATCGTCTGATATTACTATAGACTTATGCTTGGTTTCTACACCTGGATCAATTTGACAATATTCTTCTATTGAGTCAACGCTAGTATCATGCTTTGGACCCCCTATCGAGTATAAAATCGAATCAGTTCTCAGCAATTTCTTTACGTCTTTAACCTTGACGGAATTTAGGGATCTAAAATATATAGCTAATCTTCAGGTGTTATCTTTTTTTCTGACTATTACTAGTGGAAAGCACCAATCACTTACACTTTCTTTAATTATTCCCTGATCTTCTATTTCTATACACTATACCATAAGAATATTTTCCACCCTAGTTTTTACGTTTTCCGGTAAATGTTTTAAATCAAATTGTTGCAAAAAATCCCTTTTCGACATTCCATACTTTTCTTGTGGTTGCGGTTTTAATGAGGAAAAATGTTCGTGGCTTGTGAAGTTTACGCTTAATTCTGGACTGTTGATAGATTTTATTTCTGAATTTGAAATCTTTTCTACTGATCCAAGTTCTACCTGGTTCAGTTTTACTTTGTTATTACTTAGATTTGATAGTTTTAAGTATGTTATACCATTTTCAATTTTTATAACTTGATTTTCGACGAAAATCATTGGGTATTCTCTTATGGTGTACCCTCCTATCAGGCATCCATTGTTTTAACCTTTCCTACTTATACATTTAATGTCGCTAGAAATTGAGCTGTCGTTCCCCCTTCTACTGTGATTTTTCCGCTTATTTTAGGTTGTGATTCGAATCTTCACTTTCGTTATCTGTTTTTACGCAAATTTGTCTATTATTTTCATTTGCCTGGTTTATGGTTATTGCATTAGATATGTGTTCCCATACGATCCCATATTTTCTGATGGCATCTACTCCTAGAATACAAGGAATTGGTAGCTGCTTGCATATTATTACTGTTACTGTTATTTCTTTATCCCCTGCACTAAATTTCAGTGGACATTCTCCCAAAATTGTCAGCCTGTGTCCTGCCACTGAAGTGAGGGTATTCTGGTATCTGCTTACTTGATTTTTGACACTAGGAGAAAACCTCTTAAAAATTTCCTCTTAAATTAATTATTTAGATGCACCTCTATCTAGTAAACAAGGTAAATTTTGAAAACACTCCATTTTAAAACAACGCAGAATCGGTAGACTATTATTATTTGCATTTGTATCACAACACTCTAAACTACATAGGGGTCTTTGTAGGGAAACAGCTCTGTCGACCCTTACAGGCTGGTCTCTCCGTTTAAATGCCCACTGTTTGGCCATAAGTTTCTGGGATTTTCCCAATTTTCTTCAGCGCTGCTACTTTGACCCTGGGTATTGTTAACCGTTTGCCTCCTAGGCCTAAATTCAGGAAAATTATTTGGTGTTGGTCAATTATTATTTGTTCCCTGCCTTACTAAATTTCTGTTCCCCTGTGTTCTGAACAGGTGTCTTGTGTAGTAGGTCGGGCCTTCTTTGCGTATTCTATGCCAGTAATTTGCTGCATAGTGGTTTGGTTTGCTACAATAATAGCAATAAAATTTTCTCTTAAATTGTTTTTTTGTTTCCTGGTTATTTCTAAATATTTTTGATCTGTCCTTGTTGGTTCCCCAACTATCTGTCATTGGTGGGGGAGGGTGCCCATATTTTATATAGTTATTAGCTGCTAATCTCTCAAGGTCGTGGAATCTGTCAGCTATTTCCCTAGACGGCGACCCTTGGCCTCCGTCGTGCCTTTTTGGTTCACGACTTGGCTCCTCAAAGCTCACCCTTTTCTGTCCTCTTTCATATTTTATACTTTTTTGGGCTCATGTGCTATTTATTGACGTCTGGTCAAATTTTCTCATAGTTTCGTCAATTTTTACCTCTGTTTTGACCAGTACTATATCCTGCTCTAAATTCTCAGTTTTTCCCGATAATATTAGTCTTAATAACTTTTTTGGTAACCCTTGGGTAAATGTAAGTAGTTATTCTTTCTGTACTGTCTCGTCATTTCTTCCTTTCTCTAATTGTAAACACACGGATCTAAAAAATTTTTTGGCATATTCCCTGATACTAGCTAAGGTATTGAATGTGACTACTTCTTTTCTTAACCTCTCGGAGATGCTTGTTTCTATGAATCTTGTGTTAAAACATTCAATTAGAGTACTGATATCCTTGGGTTCTTTTTCCTTAATTGTCTCAAAAAGTTCAAGGGCGCTTCCCTTTAATCTGGCTGCAACGCATTGCTCATTGACCTTATCCTCAAACGATTCAGTTAGTTCGTCGAAAATTTTTAATTTTTCGATGAACTCATCTACATCTGAATTTCCCGTGTATTTTATTATAATTTTTGCAATTTAAAGTACTGTTGATAGGGAAGTCATTTTTTCCTCCGGTAAAGCCATTTTTATTTCAACCTATTACTTTTATCGAGCCCTTTTTACTCAGTTTTTCTAGTAATCACCGGTTATTCTAAAGTTTATATTTATGATATTTGGGGGTCTTAGCCGTAAATGCCCTTATTCTCCTTGTATGAGGGAGATAAACTATGGCCCTAAGGTAATTTAACTTTGGCAGCGTGTCTTAGGCTATGACCGAACTAATGAGGCGTGAAAACTGGGTATGTTCGAGGGGCTAAAGGTAGATCGTAGAGAGGTTGTCTAAAATACAATGCTTTTATTCAATTTACACATAATAATTACAAATATAGATATCCTACTGGGACTGGCTGCCCTAAGTAGACCACAAGTCTCAAAAACTACAATAATATATAATAAGATACAGACACTTACACTGATCCGACAAAATCCCAAGGTATTTCTAATGAGAAAATATACGGGCAGAGGTTCACCTGGCAAGTCAAAAGGTCTGCCTTCAGTCTCAAAAATCGGGGTATATATATGAAAAACTAACCACCTCCTTCCGGTACATTGACACATTTAGCCAGGGAATTGGTTATTGAGCAAGTTCCCTCCAAGCCCACACATTCCACGATTTGTATCTTTATCTTAAAAAGTTGTATTTTGAAACGTTGTTTTTGCGTCTTAATATATTTTTACTCAATTAATAATTAACTAAATTAGAAAGCTTTACCACAAAGGAGGAGGTCCTTGGTCTGGAGTTTAGCACCGTCAGTTCACTGAATTTTCGGGAATCGATTGATACCAGATTCACAGTAAGTTGATGACTTTTGCCGTTAAAAAAAATATTATTTCACAAGCAATATATATGAAAACGGTCACATTAGTGTTACCATGTATAAGATGGAAAACAATAAAAAATAAAAGAAGGAAGATTGAAAGGAGAAAAGAATAGGCACCACGACAATAATGGTAGTATTAAATAACATACTTAGTTCTAAAATTGATATCAAATTTACGAGCAAACAACTCTATTGTTTCCATCATAAGCTATTTTTTATCTTTGTAAAATCACTAATTTTGGGGAAATTAGTATTTGAATTTTTCAACTAATCTAACGTAAAAGGATTTTTCTTGGATAATTATTCCAGAAAAAATATACTGAAATAACAATTGAAATAAGAATGCCTTCCGTAAATTCGTAAGTTCAATGCCCCCTTTCTGAAAATGCATAAAAGAATCATCCATTTTAAAGGGTTTGTTTCCTTTCGGAATTCATTGGATTCTATCTGTTACTTCTCTTCTAACCACAGATTTCATTTGTGATTCGATGTGTTTGTTGTGATTCCGGTGGCTAAATTTCTTCTAGTAGCAGATCTTTCTAGCCCTTCGCTTTTATGCAACATTACCTCAGACTTTTACCAAGGCTATATTTGTACTTTACCAATATAATTTGTATTTTAAGAATATAATTTGTACTTTATTCAAATTTTTTTTTAAATGTTTCCACTTTTATAACCTTAAAAAATCAAAAATTAATTAAGATTTTATGGAATGAATATCAGCATATGTATATTAAACTGACAATGCATATTTTTTCAGTAAATACATCTGAACTTTTTCAGTTCCTTACTGAATTAAATAAAAAAAACAAGTTTTTTTAACTGAAAGTAAGGAACGACGTTAAAACTTAAAACGAACAGAAATTATAAAAAAATAGACTTGTGAGAAAGTAAAACTTTAGCGTAAAGAGCGAGGCGCTGAGGAGGGAACATCCCCTTTCATATACGGAATAATTTCTGTTCGTTTTAAGTTTGAACGTCATTCCTTATTCTCAGTTAAAAAAAACTTGTTTTTTTTATTTAATTTTTGAACGTCTTTGAATTAATGCAGGTTTTGGTTTTGTCTTACCGTACATGAATAATAAAAAAAAAATTGAATATTAATCTTACTTTTATTTGGTTAAATGGCTTTCTCGAAACCTGTTCAATTTTATTTACGAACGTTTTTATTAGTAATAATTATATGTAACTTACGAATTAACTTACGTAACGAACCTCTATATTCTTATATTTTTAATACGTATATTAGAGGGTTCGCCCCCTAGTCAATACCTTGCTTTTTAAGCTAAATTCGAATTTTGTTCCAATTCTTTAAAAATAACCCCTTAATCACAAATGCCGTTAATTAGAATAAATAGCTCTTATGAAAGTACTAAATAATCTTTGGCTTAAAGAGCGAAGTATTGACTAGGAGATGAACCCGACCATGTACATAATGTTTTCTGTCGTTTTAAGTTTTTATGTTGCTCCTTACTTTCAGTTAAAATACTTGTTTTCTTATGTATAATTTCTGATCTTTATTTAAATAATGCTGGGAAAACTGGCGCCCCCTTCATAGCAATGTTCCTTCTCCCATGAAACCTTCCTTTATGGTAAAATCCTCCCACATACCCCCCGACCCACTCCCCCCACTACCAGAAAAAATCCCCTCTGAAAACGTATGAATACTTCCCAATAACCAATACGACATGTTAACATTGGGTGAAGTTCAAAACTTTCAGCCCTCCCCCCGGGGACTTCGGGGGATTAAGTCATCCTAAAAGACATAGTTATCATATTTTTCCGAGCATACTGAACAAAATCGCTGTCTCAAAATTTTTATCGGGTGACTTTGGAAAAAAAATGAGCCTGGGAGGGGCCTAGTTGCCCTCCATTTTTTTGGTCACTTCAAAAGGGCACTAGAACTTTTAATTTCCGTTCAAATGATTCCTCCCACGATATTCTAGGACCACTTCGTCGATATGATCACCCCTGGGAAAAAAAATTAATAAACACGCATCCGTGATCTTTCTTCTGGCAAAAAATGTGAAATTCCACATTTTTGTAGATAGGAGCTTGAAACCTCCGCAGTAGGTTTCTCTGATACGCTGAATACGATAGTGTGGTTTTCATTAAGGTTCTACAACTTTAAGGGGGTATTTACCCTTTTTTCGAAAATCAGCCAAATTTTCTCAGGCAGCGTAACTTTTGATAGGTAGAACTTAACTTAATGAGATTTATATATTTGAAATCAGCATTAAAATTTGATTCTTTTGATGTATCTATTGGTATCAAAATTCCGTTTTCTAGAGTTTCGGTTACCATTGAGCCGGGTCGCTCCTTACTTACAGTTCGTTACCACGAACTGTTCGAAACGTTTGACAATAAGAGCTCAAGATCTTATTCTATGGCCAAAAAAATGTATCGTTTTTCTTTTTAATTCTTATATAGCAATCCTTTAAAAAAATTATTTTTAATGTTTTCACTTTTATAACTTTAAGCAATAAAAAATTAATTATGCTATTAAGGAATAAATATCAGCATATGTATATTAAACTGAATATGCAGATTTATTTCAATAAATTCATTTGAATTTTTTTCAGTAAAGTACAAATTATATTTTGGCTTTTAGAAAGCATAGTGTTTAGAACCCTGTTCAGATTAAGTCTTGGTTACATCATGGGTTGGTTAAGCCTGGGCATGAATTTAAAAAAAAAAATCAAAATTAAATTAAAAAAAATATTTTTAAACTATGACTGGGGGAGGGGGTAATTTTCCTCAGGGAGTATTCTTGTTGGGATTGGAGAATTTTCCAAGAGAAAACACCAAAAAACCTGTAGATTATAGCCTGAGCAATTAAAATATTTCTGAAGGATAGATTGTCTTTGGACTCATCAAATTATTAATGTCTAAGCTTTTATAGAAAAAAACACGCCGAATGTAATGAACTTGCTTTGCTTAATTTTTTGCACCGTAGTAATTTAGACGAAAATGTAGCATTTCCCTTGAAAATTAAAAAAATTAATACCGTTCTTGACACATTTTCTTGACTAATTATAAAAACATACATTGGTGGGCGTGTAATAATAATCTAAGCTCGAAAGATAACTAACTTACAATAATAATTCTTCTCATGATAAACATTACCTTATTAGCAGTCATGTTAAAATTACTGAGAATTACAAAATTCAATCGGAGCTCTCAAGCAGAGATGTAGCTCCAACATTTTATCGGGGGGGGGGGGCAAGAGGGATCTCAAACTGAAAAGTCAAGAGCATGGTCTATAGAATCATTTTTTATCCAAATCATTGCCCGCCTGAAACAACGCGAATGCTTTCAAGGGTATTTTTAGAAATAAAATTAATTATGAATAAATTTTTCAGTAAATTCATTTGAATTTTTTTCAGTTCTTTACTGAAAACGTTTGACACTAAGAGCTCAAAATCCTATTCTATGACAAAAAAAATTATTATTTTCTTTTTAATTCTTATATAGTAATTTAAAAAAAAATCTTTGTAATGTTTTCACTTTTATAACTTAAAGAAATAAAAAACTAATTAAAATCTTATGGAATAAATATCAGCATAGTCTTGGTTACATCATGTCTTGGTTAAGCCTGGGCATGAATTTATAAAAAATTCAAATGAATTTACTGAAAAAAATATGCATTGTCAGTTTAATGTACATATGCTGATATTTATTCCATAAAATCTTAATTAAATTTTGATTTCTTAAGGTTATAAAAGTGAAAACATAAAAAAAAATTTGAATAAAGTACAAATTATATTCTGGCTCTTAGAAAGTATGGGGTTTAGAACCCTATTCATATTAATTTCTGCTCGTTTTGAGTTTGACATATTTTAATTTCTGTTTGTCTTGGGCTTCATTTATTTATTTATACTGATTTATGGTTGTTGTATGCTTGGTAGATTATTTGATTCTATTTTGTTCATTAAAGTGACTATATACATTTTTTTCACTAAATTCATTTGAATTTTTTTCAGTAAAATACAAATTATATTCTAGCATTTAGAATGCATGGGGTTTAGAACCCTACTCAGATTAATTTCTGCTCGTTTTGAGTTTGACATATTTTAATTTCTGTTTGTCTTGGTTTTCATTTATTTATTTATACTGATTTATGGTAGTTGTACGCTTGGTAGATTATTTGAATCTATTTTTTTCATTAAACTGACCATACACATTTTTTTCACTAAACTTATTTGAATTTTTTTCAGTAAAATACAAATTATATTCTAGCATTTAGAACGCATGGGGTTTAGAACCCTACTCAGATTAATTTCTGCTCGTTTTGAGTTTGACATATTTTAATTTCTGTTTGTCTTCGGTTTCATTTATTTATTTATACTGATTTATGATAGTTGTATGCTTGGTAGATTATTTGATTCTATTTTTTTCATTAAACTGACCATGCACATTTTTTTCACTAAATTCATTTGAATTTTTGTCAGTAAAATACAAATTATATTCTAGCATTTAGAACGCATGGGGTTTAGAACCCTACTCAGATTAATTTCTGCTCGTTTTGTGTTTAACTTATTTTAATTTCTGGTTGTTTTGGGTTTCATTTATATATTGCTTCTGATTTGTTGTAGTTGTATGCTTGGTACATAATTTGATTCTATTTTTCTTCATTTTTGGTTTAATGGAATTCTTTACTTTTTTTGAAAAAATTATTTTGTGGAAAGGTTTTTTAATTAATTACCGTAAAAAGTTGAAGAACAGCCTTATTTTAGTTATATCTGAGGGGATTGACCCTTTTAAAACTAAGGGGAGAGGGGGACATGAAACCTGAAAAGACAAAAAGTAGCGAATATAAATACTTAGAAAAGCGGAAAAACCTTTTAATATCTCTGAGAGGTAAAAAATAGCTTTTTTAACCTAAAAAAGATGAAAAACAGCCTTATTTTAGTTATTTCTGATGGGGTCTGAGTCTATTAAACTAAGGGTGGGGGGTGTACATAAGTTGGACATTCAATATTCTAACAAAAAGACAAAACTAAAGATAAAAAATGTCTCTCCATAGCCTGAAAAGGCGGGAAAATGTCATTATCAGGCTAAGAACTTAGCTTGAAAAGAATGGAATAGAACAAGAATATAAACTATCTAAAAAAAAGCAGTAATAGTCTTATCACATCTTCAAATTCTGCCGACATTAGGACGTGGAGCCTGGACGGTCCTGGTAGCACATATATGGTTGGTAACGTTACAGGGTTGCCCAGCCGGGGCTTTTGCAGCCATGCTAGGGACGTAGCGGGTTTGTGCAGCCGGGGTGGTAGTTTTATGGTCTGGCGGCAGTTTTATGGTCTTGAAGTGCAGTAGTGTCACAGCCTTGTGCCAACAGCGCAGGTGGGACAGTGGTATGACGTGGAGCAGCGTCGCAGCCTTATTCAGGTAGTGCAGGGGCGTCACGGTTTTGCGCAGATTGGGCTGTGGGTTGAGTGGGGCTCTGGATGGCGCAGCCCTGGAAGGACCTGAAGGTCTGGCCAACGCCCAAGTAGTATTGATATAATATCTCCGATGAGACAGGTAGCCAATGTAGCTATAACGATTACAAGCGGGGTGTCTCCCATATAGCTATAACAGTTTCAAGCGGACAGTACTCCCGCCAATACAAGCAGACAGTGTAATGACCGGAATTCAACCACCGTGAAAATTCGTGTCTATCTGTGTTCAAAGTGCGTGATGATTCCTTTGTATGAAATTGTGAAATTCTTTTTGTAATTTAATTTGTTAGGCGTGGTTGACTTATGTTTAACCTTGAACTAATTTACATAAATTAATTTATTATTAATTAATTTACATAATTACATTAATTTACATAATTACATTAATTTACAAAATTACATTAATTATTTTTTTTTTTAATTTTAATAGTTTTTTTTTATTGATGAAATTTTATTGTACTCTAATGATGATATTTTTCTTTTCCAATGATACGATTTTTTACATTCTAAGTATCTTCCCATTGATTTATATGATATTTGTGTTTGATGTAGGAATCGAACGCGAGACCCGTGATTTTCTAAGGTAAAAGAACGACACGTTAATTGACCAAACCAACAAGCCATTGAACATATTATGATTTTAGAAATACATCCAATGAATTGTTTCTGGGACATTGCCCAACTGATGTTAAGCTTCACAATATCGTAACTGGTTCATTCCATTGAACTGGAACAAGTTCAAGCACATTCGATTTATCAATTATATTTTTGAAAGGTGTTAAGTGACATTTTTCGGGGCATTTTTATGACATCATCATGAGAATATGCATACCACGATGATTTGAGATGCATAATAGACAAACAATTTCTTCTGATACTTGGGCCCCAAGTTCTACCCCTATCCCTCAGTCCTATCCCTCGCCCATCCCTCCCACCCCTAGCCCTCCCCCCTCCCTCCAACCCCCCCCACACCAACTTTTTTTTTACTATTAGAAAAATAATGTTTGTAGTAACCATTTTCTTTTACTTTTTTTTTTTACTTTTTTTTACAACTTTTTTTACATCTAAATCATATCAGAGAAATAGAATGAAAATTTCAATTTAAGTTTTTAAACATATTCTAGTGCATAGGGGAGACTGGGGTACCTCCGCACACGGGGCACCTCCAGACATCGAACCTGTTGGCTTTGCTATCCAGCGGAAAAATTGGAAAAAAATCACAAAGATGTGCCATTTTACTGTTCATCTTGGAGGCAAGATGGCACTTCCATCAAATAGCATAGCAGTGAGTCAGTCGGTAATAAGACTTTAAAGATACAGCTGCCAATTGTTTCGCGTGATGATAAAAGTTAAATAGAGATGTAAGTTTTATAGATACATTTAATGTAATGTTCTAGGAACAAGCAAAACGAACCCAAATATGCTTCCTCTACATAAGATTGACGTAACTCTAGGTGTTCTTTGGTTATGACTCTTTTCTTCTGAAAGGCTCCTTAGGGGCACCTCCGGACAATTTTTTTGGGGCAGGTTTGGACACTGTCCGGAGGTGCCACGATGATTTGAGCAGCCATTGGTGTTTTTTTCTTTCATTTTTAAAAGGAAAGGAAGGATTGATGATATAATTAGATGTATGAAAGAAGCTGAAAAAATTGCAGTAAGTTTGAAGTCCCTGATATAACAGCAAAGTTGGCCGTGCTGCATGGAAGGCTGTCGGATTCAGCTTTTTGTCGTTTTTCGCCTCATCATCCTTTGGTCCGTCTGTTCGGTTAATTTCATTGTAGTGTACTTTATTTCATTTTTCTCTTTTGTCTTTTTTTTTTTTTCCTTGTGTTACTCCACAATTGTCATAACTTGTTATGACGCGGGTTAAAAATACATTATTATTATTATAGCACCTAGTAAGTGCTTAATAACTGAGTTTTAATGAAGGCAGAATTTTTCTTTCCAGAAATGGTGCGAAATTATATCCCTACTAAGTCCGAGCCAAACGAAGAAGCTGCTTTCAAACATAATCGTATACCAGCGGTAAGAATTGAACCCACGCCTCTGAAGAGACTGGTGGCTAACACCAGTGCCTTGGACCACTCGGCCAGGCTGCCTCTCATAAATAAATATATATGTGAATTTGGGTTGCAGCAGTAGCTAGCAACCTAGTAATAGACGATCAGTCCAATGCTAAGAAATATAAAAACCCAAAACTCCTAAAAATAGAGTCAGATCAAAACAAAAGTACATCATTAGAAATACCTTGTCTGAAACCCTACTAGATAAATAATGAACGTCATCATAGTTTTATATTAGAGCTATGACGTGAATAGAGTGACGTCATAATTAGTATATAAGGAAAGTCAAAACTGAAAATTCTCTCATTCTTGATTAGAATAATGGTTAGATCAAAGCAGGCTATACGCAAGTTGAAGAAAGAGTACTACACAAACAACAGAGATAGTAACTTGAAAAGAAAAAAGCAAAGGTATTCAACCGACCAGGTGTATCGAAAAGTAATAATTGAGAGAGCAAAACAAAGGTATTCAACCGACCAGGCGTATCGCGAAGTAATAATTGAGAGAGCAAAAGAAAACAGCAAGATGTGTTATCACAATGATGAAGATTATAGACATGCAAAAATTGAGACAGCCAAACAAAAAGTTTTCCAGTTTAATTATTTTTCTTTCTTTTCCACAGATAGCTTGGCACTGGAACACGTAGAGAGTTTTTCAATAGCTCATTTTAAAGGAAATTAATTCGGTTAAAAATCATTAGTAACTAAAATAAATTTTACAGTAAAGAACGGACTTTCAACCCCTAGTAACTAAAATAAATTATAATTTCATGTTATTACAATAAAGAACGACACCTAGCCCATGTTAACTGAAACATAAATAGGGATTACGTAATTTTCATTTAAAATAAAGAACAACCTCTTGCCTATACTATAGTTTATACGCCACTTAATTATAGTATAGGTTAGTCATTCATCAGATAGCTTGGCACTGGAACACAGTAGAGAGTTGTTCAATGGCTCATTTTAAAGAAAATTAAGGGGGTTAAAAACTTCTTGTAATTAAAATAAATTATTTTTATTACATTAAGAAATTTTAATTTTTATAATAAAGAACGACCTCTTGCCTATACTAAATTTTATACGCCACTTAATTATAGTATAGGTTAGTAATTCCACAGATAACTTGGCACTGGTACATCACAGAGAGTTTTTTAATGGCTCATTTTAAAGTAATATAAAGGACCGATATAGTTCATCATAAATATTATTTGTCAATTATTACAATAAAATACGATCATTGGAATAACAAACCATTGGAAGCATTGGACTTAGTTAGCTACTTGATTGTTTGATGTTCGTCTCTTACTATTTCAAAGAAGAAAATGCCGTAGGCTTTTTCCTGTTTGTGATCAGGTTATATATATCAGATACGTCGCTATATTTAATTTATTTTGGACAAAAAAAGCAAAAACTAATTTATAAAGTTACCCATTCCTAAATCAGCTTCAAATTAGGATTCTTCCTCAGTTGGCAGTTACTTTTTATATTTGTTTTTAAATTGGTTACTATTAGCTGGAGTTCGTTCTTTACTAGACATTTTTTAACGAAACATATTTGTTTTCTTATATAGTTTATTCTATAAAATAATAATTGAGCAGAAAAAGTTAATTGCTCCTAAATCGTATGGGATAATTTTCACACTTTTTTATTAAATCTTAGACACCACATACTGAATGATATATTTTGATTAGCAGTTACCACGGTCCAGTGGAGATGGATTTGTCATTCTGCTAAGAAGGATTTGAGTTCAAAACACTGTGGTGGTAACGATTTGTTTATCTAAAAAGTGGAAAATTCTCCATAACATCATCTTCTATTTTACTAGAAAGGATATACTTTATATTGTCCCTGAACAATTTAATGTCTTTTTGAATGAAATTAAAAAGGGGAAAATTAATAAAAAAATTATCAAATTCAATTGAAACACCTAAAAAACAGAATAAATTTCTATTTTATAGTAAAGATCCGGGTTGCAGCGGTAGCTAGCAACCTAGTAATAGATGATCCCGTCCAATGTTAAGAAATATAAAAACCCATAGTTCCTAACAAAGGAGTCAGATCAAAACAAAATGTACACCATTAGAACCGCCTTGTCCAGAAACCCCTGTATAGGAAACTTTCTGTCCCTTGGCTTGAACAGCAAGGGAAATATATTGGCTTGAAAATCAAGAAAATTGACTTTAACTACGTTATTCTCCACAAACGGGATATTTTTTTCTTTCCGCTTTTTCTTTCTGCTCAGCTAGCTGGGCACTGGAAAATCATAGAGAGCTGTATCAATAGCTCATTTTAAAGGAAATTGCAACATCTAGGTCACTTTTGTATTTAAAAATAAAATACTTTCTAAAAGTAGAATCAATTTTGTCAAAAAAATTGCATTTTTGATGTATTTTCATACTGCAGTCTTTTCAAAGATATTTGAATTTTGAAGCAATAAAACAGTCCATGTAATGAACTCTATAGTAATAATAGCTACTTGTCTCAATAGTAACCGAAACTCCTGGAACCAAAATTTTCTTTTTTGGCTTAATCGCTAAAATTATTATGTAAACTGCAAAAATATTTATGATGCCTAATCAGTAATAGTAATTTTTTAATTTAAACAACAAAAATACATGAAAATTCTAAAATTAGTTTTGCTTTTTGTCTCCTGGAAGAAATTTTTTTTTCATCTCAGTTCAAATTTATTATTGTATCCTGTAACCCGTAAAGTACATATCTCCATATTATTGTCTCATAATTGCAATTATTTACATTAAAAGACGATGACTGAAATAACAAACCATTCCAAACATTGGACTTAGTTAGCTACTTGATTGTTTGAGTTTCATCTCTTACTATTTAAAAGAAGAAAAAGCCGTAGGCTTTTTCCTGTTTGTATCAAACAGTTCGTGGTAACGAACTGTAAGTAAGGAGCGACCCGGCTCAATGGTAACCGAAACTCTAAAAAACGGGAGTTTGATACCAATAGATGCATAAAAGAATTAGATTTTAATTCTGATTTCAAATATATAAGTTTCATCAAGTTTAGTTTTACCCATCAAAAGTTACGTGCCTAAGACAATTTGGCTTATTTTAGAAAAAAGGGGGAAAGACCCCCTAAAAATTATAGAACCTTAATGAAAATTACACCATCATATTCAGCTCATCAGAGAACCCTACTTTAGAGGTTTCAAGCTCCTATCTACAAAAAGGTGTAATTTTGCATTTTTTTCCAGCATAAAGATCACGTATGCGTTTTTATTTGTTTGTTTTTTTTTTGTTTTTTTTTCCCCAGGGCTGATCGTATAGACCCAGTGGTCCTATAATATAGTGTGAGGGCTCATTGGAACGAAAGTTAAAAGTTCTAGTGCCCTTTTTAAGTGACTAAAAAATGGAGGGCAACTAGGCCCCCTCCCACGCTCGTTTTGTCCCCAAAGTCACCCGATCAAACTTTTGAGATGGCCATTTTGTTCAGCATGGTCGAAAATATGATAAAAATGTCTTTTAGGATGACTTGATCCCCCAAAGGCCCCAGGGGGAGGGCTGAAAGCTATGAACTTTACTCAATGTTAACATATAATATTGGTTATTGGGAAGTATACAGACTTTTTCAGAGGAGATTTTTTCTGGTAGGTGGGGGAAGGAGAGGGTCGGGGGCTATATGGAAGGATCTTTCCATGACGGAAGTTTTCATGGGGGACGGGAAATTGCCCTGAAGGGGGCGCCGGACTTGCCAGCCTTCGTTATTGGTGAGTGGGCAGTCTACGCACCTGTTCTGGCAGGATTTTTTGTGGAGGGGGGGGGGGGTAGAGGAGGGGATTACTCTGGAGAATAATTCCGTGGAGGTTGTTTATTTGGGGTAAGGGACATTTATATGAAGGGGGCGCCGGATTTCCAAGCATTATTTAAGAAACGATCAGAAGTTAAATAAAAAAAAACAAGTTTTTTCAACTGAAATGTAAGAAGGAATA
The DNA here is from genome assembly GCF_049724085.1 of Artemia sp. Qi Xiang Cuo. Taxonomy (NCBI): domain Eukaryota; kingdom Metazoa; phylum Arthropoda; class Branchiopoda; order Anostraca; family Artemiidae; genus Artemia; species Artemia sp. Qi Xiang Cuo. The sequence continues at coordinate 50,227,147 of NC_142804.1, read as the reverse complement.
TTAGAACTTAAAACGAACAGAAATTATAACGTAAGTGAGGGGGTTCTCCCCCAAGTCAATAACACGCACTTTAAGCTACAATTTTTTTTAGTTCTTTAAAAATAGCTATCTATTCTAATTAAACGCCCTTTGTGATTCAGGGGTTTGTGAATCAAAATTTTTTTAACTTTTAACGTAAAGAGCGTGGTATTGACTAAGGGGAGAAACCCCTTCATATACGTAATAAAATATACTTAATAAAAAAAAACAAAAAAAAACAAGCGATACGGCTAAATAGTAATCGAAACTTTTAAAAACGAAATTTCGATGTCAATAAAAGTATCAAAAGAATTTGTTTATAATGCTGATCCTAAATATATAAATCTTATTAAGTTTAGTATTACTCATCAAAGGCTACGAGCCTGAGAAAATTTACTCGATTTTTTAAAGAGGGGGAAACATCCCCTACAAGTGAAAGAATTTTAATGAAAATCACACCGTCAGATTCAGCATATCAGAAAACCCTATTACATAGGTTTCAAGCTCATATCTGCAAAAATCTGCAACTTTGTATTTTTTGCCAGAAGAAAAATATACGAATATAGAAGTTAGTTACGTAAGTTAATTTGTCAAGACATCCATTTAGCAAAAAAAAGTAAAATTTTTATGCAAATAAAAGCTGCATTAACTAAAAAACGATCAGAAATTAAATAAAAAAAACAAGTTTTTTAAACTGAAAGTAAGGAGCAACATTAAAACTTTAAACGAACAGAAATTATTCCGTATATGAAAGGGGCTGTCCCCTCCTCAACGCCTCGCTCTTTACGCTAAAGTTTGACTCTGTCTCACAACTTAATATTTAAAACAATAAAAAACTTTAGCGTAAAGAGCGAGGCGTTGAGAGGGGACAGCCCCTTCATATACGGAATAATTTCTGTTCGTTTTAAGTTTTAATGTTGCTCCTTACTTTCAGTTTAAAAAACTTGTTTTTTTTATTTAATTTATACTTAAAAAACGAACTTAAGTCCAAAGAAACTGAACACTGTGGTTCATTCATATTATCTTCATTATTTTAGCTAGAATGTAAATAAACAAGTTTCTTTTTTAAATTTTAAATTGAAAAGATAGTGCTTTTAATTCAACACATTAAAAGTTCTCTCCAAAGGGGAATCGAACCCCCTTCTCCCAGCTAACAAGTGGGCATACTTACCATTAGACTATAGAAGACTAATAAAATAAAAGTTACATATAAGATATGATAATAATTTTTTAATCCGGGTTACATAAGGAATCGATCATCGAATTTATTATAATAAAGAACGATACCTTACCTACACTAATATGTATAGGCTTGAACTCATGACCCTACGATTATGAAACCTACACTCTACCAACCTAGCCACCGAGGCTTTTATATTATGAAAGATTATTCATTTTGAGACAAAATTACAAAAGAGTGCACTTCCGTAGTTGAAATTCCAAAAAAATTGTCTCAGTAAATTATAATAAAGATCGAACTCTTCCCTATACTAACTTGCGTAGGCAACTTCATTATAGTTAAGATTACAGTATTATATTTATATTATGACAATACAAAAGGTATGAGAAAAAAGTGCAAAAATCTGTAAAGTGCAAAAATATTTAGAATGTTTGAGTAATTTTACAATAAAGATCGACACCTAGCCCATGTTAACTGAAACGTAAATAGGGATTATGTAATTTCCATCAATATCATGGCTGCAGAGATGGTTGAAACCTAGTAAAGAATTGTAATAAAGATCGAACTCTTCCCTAAACTAACTTGCGTAGGCAACTTCACTATAGTTAAGATTACAGTATTTATATTATGACAATGCAAAAGGTATGAAAAAAAAGTGCAAAACCCTGTAAACTGCAAAAATATTTAGAATGTTTGAGTAATCCGGGTTGCAGCGGTAGCTAGCAACCTAGTAAGAGACGATCACGTCCAATGTTAAGAAATATAAAAACCCCTAACTCCTAAAAAAAGAGTCAGATCAAAACAAAAAGTACACCATTAGAGCCGACTTGTCCGAAACCCCTATAAAGGAAACTTCCTGCCCTCTGGCTTGAATAACAAAGAAAATATATTGGCTTGAAAATCAAGAAAATTGACTTGAAACACGCTATTCTCTACGAATAGGATATTTTTTTTCTTTCTTTCTTCTTTTCCACAGATAGCTTAGCACTGGAAAATCGTAGAGAGTTGTTCAATAGCTTATTTTATAAGAAATCTATAGATCTAGTGCCATTTGTGCTTTTTTTTTAATTGATTATTTTTTACGAAAAACTTAATATTTTATATACAATATTGATCAATGACGTCATAGTCGCTGGATGTAGTTAGTATCCGGGTTGCAGCGGTAGCTAGCAACCTAGTAAGAGACGATCACCTCCAATGTCAAGAAATATAAAACCCCCCAACTCCTAAAAAAAGAGTCAGATCAAAACAAAAAGTACACCATTAGAACCGCCTTGTCCGAATCCTCTATTAAGGAAACTTACCGCCCTTTGGCTTGAATAACAAAGAAAATATATTGGCTTGAAAATCAAGAAAATAGACTTTTACCACGTTATTCTCCACAAACGGGATATTTTTTTCTTTCCACTTTTTTTTCATGCGCAGCTAGCTGGGCACTGGAAAATCGTAGAGAGTTGTATAATAGCACATTTTAAAGGCAATTGTAACATCTAGCCACTTTTATAATTAAAAATAAAATAATTTTTAAAGTAGAATCAATTTTGTCAAAAAAAAAATGCATTTTTGATGTATTTCCATACTGCAGTCTTTTCAAAGATCCGGGTTGCAGCGGTAGCTAGCAACCTAGTAAGAGACGATCACGTCCAATTTTAAGAAATATAAAAACTCATAGTTTCTAAAAAAGGAGTCAGATCACAACAAAAAGTACACCATTAGTACCGCCTTGTCCGAAACCCCTGTATAGAAAACTTTCTGTCCCTAGGATTGAACAGCAAGGGAAATATATTGGCTTGAAAATCAAGAAAAGTGGCAGCTATTACAATATTCTGCCTAAACGGAATATTTTTTTCTTTTTTTCTCTTTTTTTTGTATCCAGAGATAGCTTGGCACTGGAACATCGTAGAGGGTGGTTCAATATTACATTAAAAGACGATCTCTGAAATAACAAACCATTCCATACATTGGACTTAGTTAGCTACTTGATTGTTTAAGTTTCGTCTCTTACTATTTAAAAGAAGAAAAAGCCGTAAGCTTTTTCCTGTTTGTATTTATAGTTAAAAAACGAACTCAAGTTCAAAGAAACTGAACACTGTGGTTCATTCATATTATCTTCATTATTTTAGCTAGAATGTAAATAAACAAGTTTCTTTTTTAAATTTTTTATAATAAAGAACGACCTCATGCCTATACTAAATTTTATATGCCACTGAATTATAGTATAGGTTAGCAATTCCACAGATTATAATAAAGAACGACCTCTTGCCTATACTAAATTTTATACGCTACTTATCCGGGTTGCAGCGGTAGCTAGCAACCTAGTAAGAGACGATCACGTCCAATGTTAAGAAATATAAAAACCCATAGTTCTTAAAAAAAAGAGTCAGATCAAAACAAAAAGTACATCATTAGAACCACCTTGTCCGAAACCCCTGCATAGTAAAATTTCTGTCCCTTGGCTTGAACAGCAAGGGAAATATATTGGCTTGAAAATCAAGAAAAGTGGCAGCTACTACAACATTCTGCCTAAACGGGATATTTTTTTCTTTTTTTCTTTTTTTTTTCTTTTGTATCCAGAGATAGCTTGGCACTGGAACATCTTAGAGGGTTGTTCAATAGCTCATTTTAAAGGAAATTAATTGGGTTAAAAATCTATAGTAACTAAAATAAATTATTTCTAAAAGAGAATAAATTTTTCCACCAAAAACTGCATTTTGATGTCTTTTCACACTGCAGTCTTTCAAACATAATCGTATACCAGCGGTAAGAATTGAACCCACGCCTCTGAAGAGACTGGTGGCTAACACCAGTGCCTTGGACCACTCGGCCAGGCTGCCTCTCATAAATAAATATATATGTGAATTTGGGTTGCAGCAGTAGCTAGCAACCTAGTAAGAGACGATCAGTCCAATGCTAAGAAATATAAAAACCCAAAACTCCTAAAAATAGAGTCAGATCAAATATAATAAAGATCGAACTCTTCCCTATACTAACTTGCATACGCAACTTCACTATAGTTAATATAGTTAAGATTACAGTATTTATATTATACATCATTATAAATTATAAAAGGTTCAAATATTCGAAGATTATAGAGTTAAAAATTTTCCCACACCGGGAATCGAACCCGAGCCTGTTTTATAGTAAGGAACGAACTCTTGCCCTTAGTAACCTATGTCTTGTGAAATTAGCTAATTAATTTCTCCAGATTATTTTTTAAAGATAATTACCACACCGGGATTCGAACCCAAGCCAATTGGTTGAAAGCCAACTATCCAAAACCACTAGACCATATGGGATATGTTTAAAAAGCTAATTAATTGTTTTATGATATTATAATAAAGAACGACCTCTTGCCTATACTAAATTTTATACGACACTTAATTATAGTATAGGTTAGTAATTCAACAGATCGCATGGCACTGAAACATCGCAGAGAGTTTTTCAATAGCTCATTTTAAAGGAAATTAATGGGGTTAAAAAGCTTTTGTAATTAAAACAAATTATTTTTATTACATTAAGAAATTTTAATTATGTTCCTTGAGAAATCATCATAAGTAAAAATTTCCCATACAGAAATTGAACTCAAGCCTACTGGGTGAGAGCTATCCCAACCTCTAGACCATATAGGATATATTAAAATATCCTATTAATGAAGTTTATGTTAAAGAACAAATTATAATCCTAGTTAGCTGCCTGATTATTTGAGGATCGTACAATAAAGAACGACACCTTGCCCATGTTAACTAAAACATAAATAGGGATTATGTAATTTCCAATAGTATCATGGCTGTAGAGATGGCTGAAACCTAGTTACAATAAAAAACGATCATTGGAATAACGAAAATTGCATACCTTTGGAATTAGCTAGCTACTTGATTATTTGAGACTCGTCTCTTACTATTTAAAAGAAGAAAAAGCCGTAGGCTTTTTCCTGTGTGTAATCAGTTTATTATCATAGGCAGCGTGCTAGCACTGCCTGAGTAAAGAACGATGTGGGCACAATGTGTTTTTTTTCCGGGTTTTATAATAAAGAACGAACTCTTCCCTATACTAACTTGTATAGGCTACTTCACTATAGTTAAGATTCCAGTTTTTATATTAAGACAATGCAAAAGGTATGAGAAAAAACTACAAAACTCTGTAAACTGCAAAAATATTTAGAATGTTTCAGTAACAACTTCACTTTATCAAAAGAAACTATATACATTCCTAAAAATATTTAAATGAGTCTTATTTTATCTTAATGTTTAAACAACTTGGATACAATATTATTATTATTAATTACCCAAATTATTTATAATTAGCAGTTTTTGATTCGGGTTGCAGCGGTAGCTAGCAACCTAGTTAGAGACGATCACGCCTCATAGTAATCCGGGTTGCAGCGGTAGCTAGCAACCTAGTAAGAGACGATCACGTCCAATGTTATTATAATAAAGAACGAACTCTTCCCTATACTAACTTGTATAGGCTACTTCACTATAGTTAAGATTCCAGCTTTTATATTAAGACAATGCAAAAGTTATGAGAAAAAACTACAAAACTCTGTAAACTGCAAAAATATTTTAGAATGTTTCAGTAACAACTTCACTTTATCAAAAGAAACTATATACATTCCTAAAAATATTTAAATGAGTCTTATTTTATCTTAATGTTTAAACAACTTGGATACAATATTATTATTATTAATTACCCAAATTACTTATAATTAGCAGTTTTTGATTCGGGTTGCAGCGGTAGCTAGAAATCTAGTTAGAGACGATCACGCCTCATTGTAATCCGGGTTGCAGCGTTATTATAATAAAGAACGACCTGTTGCCTATACTAAATTTTACAGGCTACTTAACTATAGTATAAGCTACTACAGTTATATTTAAGGTCAATATATTTAAGGTCAATATCGTGGATAACATACCACTGCATACATTGGACTTAGTTAGCTACTTGATTGCTTGAGGTTCGTCTCTTACTATTTCAAAGAGGAAAAAGCCGTAGACTTTTTCCTTTTTGTAATGATATAGCATAAAACGAAGCCCAAGTTGTAACTGACGTCATCCTGTTTGTTATAGTAAAGTTACATTAAAAGACGATCATCGGAATAAAGCTTGGTCACAGATAGCTTGGCACTGGAACATCGTAGAGAGTTGTTCAAATACTCATTTTAAAGGAAATTAATTGGGTTTACAGTAAAGAACGATCTCTCTCCCAAACTAACTGATATATGGTGGTTCCAGGTGTAGTTTTACATAAAGGACGAATGTAGCTCATCATAAATGGTGTTTGTCAATTTAAATACAAGAGCAAGAAGATACCTGTTTATTCTTTATCTACAACTAATTTACATCACTATTCCCCAAAATAATAAAATTTTTCACCTGGTGCCGGTGTAGCGGAAGAAGCCAAGCTTTCGTAACTGAAAGTTATATGGTTCGATCCCGCATGGTAACCTGAATTTGTAATGAGAGCTATCAAAAAAGTCTCGGAAAACCGTAGGATAGGACACACGGTAGTTCCATTGAGACATTTCTTGTTATTTGCTATAATTTTGGTTTCTTTGTAATCTTCTTTCTCTACCTCTTTTTTCCCTGGTAAATGAAAATTTGTCTCCTTAAGCTTTACAATGACATTCTCTGACTCTTGCATAGTCTCACAAAGACCCATTTTAGCGTTTAATGGTCTGGACAGAAAAACGCCGATCGTAAAAGATGCAATCATTAATTGTAGCATTATTTTGGAATTAATCCGGGTTGCAGCGGTAGCTAGCAACCTAGTAAGAGACGATCACGTCCAATGTTAAGAAATATAAAAACCCCTAACTCCTAAAAACAGAGTCAGATCAAAACAAAAAGTACACCATTAGAACCGCCTTGTCCGAAAATCCTATACAGGAAACTTACCGCCCTGCGGCTTGAATAACAAAGAAAATATATTGGCTTGATAATCAAGAAAATTAACTTTAACCACGTTATTCTCCGCAAACGGGATATTTTTTTCTTTCTTTCTTTTCCACAGATAGCTTGGCACTGGAACATCGTAGAGAGTTGTTCAATGGCTCATTTTAAAGGAAATCTCTAGATCTAGCGCTATTTGTACTTAATTTTTTTTTACTTAATTTTTTTTTACGAAAAACTTAATTTTTTATATACAATATTAATCAATGACGTCATAGTCTTTGGATGTAGTTAGTACATAAAGTCTGGATCATCGAATTAAAGCTGAAACTAAGTAAAGAACAATTATGCCTCCATATATTCACAGTGATGTATAAAATTTCCCATTACATCTGTAAACATCTGTGTTGCCATCTGTGTTGCCGGTTCATACCTTGGAAGCTTTTCACTAAACATGCAACATTTCTTTTGGATATTACTATGAGGTTTTGCGAAAGCATCTCTAGCTGACTTTTCAACAAAATCCATTCTTTCAGAGATAATTTTAATCTTTAATTTTGAATATTTTTCGTAATCCCGGTAAAACATTCGTAAAATTTTTCTAAATTTACTAAGATCAGCCAGCATTGTTGCCATGTTTTTGGACTTCTGAATATAATTTTTATTTTGTTCAAAGACAAATCCTTTGTTTGGTAAAATTAAGGATCATTTCTGGCGTATCGAGTATCAGAAACGAGGTGCGCCTCATGTACACTGTGTGTTGTGGATTGAAGATGCTCCTATTATTGGGAAATCAACAGCGTCTGAAGTGATTCAGTATATCAATAGTATTATAACTTGTGAAATACCAAATAGATTGACTAGTCCAACTCTTCACAAACTGGTCAAAGACCATCAAGTGCACCTCTGTAATAAATACTGTCAAAGAAAGTATAAGAGAAAAAGAGGAAGATGGGTTACGTATTGTAAGTTTGGCTTTCCCCGTCCTACAAAGGAACGAACAGAATTATATGACATCCTTGACTGCTTGGCTCATGGTACAAACCGTAAAAAGCCAAGAAAAAGAATATATCATCTGCTTCGAAGAGATGACGAGCGTTATATAAATGACTATTCTCCTGCGTTACTTATTGCTAATCAAGCAAACATTGATGTTCAATATATTGGCCATTTGGGCTCTAAATTACCATATTACATTACCGATTACATGACAAAAGCAGAGAGTGTCGAAATAGAAGCAATGTGGGAGGAAGTAAATAACGCATGCAAAAGTCTTGGTCAACGAACTATGTCCTACTTGTTGAAGTCCATAAAAACCCGTCAAGTTGGAGCAGTTGAAGCTGCTGATAGGCTTCTTGGTACTAAATTGTATAGTATTTCTAGGCAATTTAGATATATTGACCTTGCAAAAAAGAGCGAGGTGAAGAGGACACTGAGAAGGTTTGAGGAGCTTGAAAAGCTTGCTAAGAACGATCCACAGAGTAGTGATTTGTACATTGCCCACTGGGTTATTGATATCTACCCTAAAAGACCGGAACATATGGAAAATATCAGTCTTTTTCAGTTATTGTCTTGGTATGAACGGGAGCGTAATGGTACTGATGATAATATGATATTAACTGACGGGTCCTTCTACCTCAGAAAAAGGCTTTTTAAACCGTATATCATACAGCACAGAAAGGTAAACCCATTTAAAACTGACGAGAAGAAAAATGCTTACTATGGAGATCTTTTAAAATGGTTTAAACCTTGGAGAAATGAAAATGAACTAGAAGTCAGTGGAAATAGCAACTACGAAACCTACTGTGTTGAAAGTGTAAACTATCCCGACATGGTAGCTTACCATGAAAAATTTGTTGTTAAGAGGAATTATAATAAAGAACGACC
>NC_142804.1:50192446-50217674 GCF_049724085.1 Artemia sp. Qi Xiang Cuo | reverse complement strand
AAGAGGAAAAGAGAATATTGATATGGCTGTAACACTGCATATAAATTTGTATAAATGTATATATAGTGGGCTGTAATAATACAAAAGGTAAAATAAAAATAACATTGGTTTAAGAATCCAAAGAAAGACAAAGAATGAATTTACATTAGGGGGGGGGGGCATCTCCCCCTAACGTTTTTTAAAGTAGTTTAATCTCACTAATTACCGCCAGCGTTAATTAATTAAACTTGCTCCTAACAAAATTTTGTCGGATCAACCTATTTTGCACCCCCCCCCCCCTGAAAAATGCTGGATCCACCCCTGAAACCATCACATCTATTTCACCAGTTATTAAAAGAAAACAAATTTCCTTATTTTCACAAATTTCATCACCCCCCCACCCCCTGATTCGAAAACATAACTATTACCAAAACTTACAAAAAATCAAAATCAAAAAAATAATAATTAAAAAAGTTCAAATTAATTAATTAATAAATGTTAGATTTGACACTTGGAAAGCACTTGGCCGGCTCATCAAGTTTTTTTCTGCTTTCGCAACTACAAATAATACAATTTCAAACCATTTCTCAATGATTGACGCATACCCTAGTTTATATAATTATCCAGTATGATCATTCCCTATCTCACCCATTATAAAAACCCGGACCAAGGTGCGAGTGTTCCGGAGAACGTTTTTTGCAGATAGAAACATAAGCGGCATCATATCTTTTAATGGGTTGACAACTCAGACGCGAAACAATCGGAAAAAAGTGGAAATCCGCTATTACGAATAATGCACTACGTAACCATTTCTCATTGATAGACGCAAACACACTGATCCATAAGTGAAGAAAGAAGTGGGAGGAGCTTTTTGTTCGCACTGAGAACGAAGACCAGAAAGGATCTGCGATAAGCTTACTGGATAATTATATAAACTGTGACGCATACACACTAACCGGCTAATGCATGAACAAGTGGGAGGAGCTTTTATTTCGCACCGAGAATGAAGAGCCAGAAATCATCTGTGGTAAACTAACTGCCTAATTATATATACGGTGATTTCCAGATAGAAAATATATTTTTGAGAAGGGCCCGGCCCCACAACTCTCAGGGCAAGGGTTTTTGGTTAGGCTCTGGGTTCATATAAGGTTTTTATAAAAGGTGTTGTCGTAAAAACTTCAAAAAAGGCTAATTCGATTAGAAATTCAAAGGCTAGTGCCCTTTGTAATAGTCAAAATTGATTAGTAATATTTTTGCTGTTTTTGTTGTTTAGACCAGGGCACTTCGTATCGAAGGAGTTGTCGTGGCAACTTCAAAAGGGGCTCATTCAATTGAAAATAGAAAGGGCTGATAACTTTTTTAATAGTAGAAAGTGATTGGAGGGCAACTGATCCCCCTTCCACTCCCCCCCACCTAATTTACCCCTATTTTTAAAAAAAAAAAGTTTCCATAAAATTAAAACAAAAATGCACTGTGATACTGCTAATTGCCAATAAGGCATCTCAGAAATATCCCAAGAACGACTGAGGGTATTATGTTCAAACTTTCGAGGCTACTTCTGCTCTTAAAATTTAATCAAATGAAAATAGCGTAACTCTAGGTTCACACAGAAGCAGTTGCTGCGATAGGCAATATTCGTCAATTGCATCGATGAGCAATTTTAGTCGCCGTTATGTTCACACAGGATTTTTACGTCGTCCAACTTTTACCCGCAAAATATTCAAAATTAAAAGAGCGTGGTTGAAATGGATCAGAATGATGTTTTACTTCTTTCCCTTGCTGTGAGAAGCCGAAAGAAGAAGAGAAATACAGTGAGTTGAACACTATTTTTTCTTGCTGATAAAAACCAAGACTTTGCAACAAAAAAAGGTGGACCCACACTGACACAGGCTAATGGTTCTCACCTGGTAATCCTGTCGCTCTAGACACCTGCTCCCATGCTTTCAGGACCAAAACTGCATTTTTATGTCCCTTTTCCTTCTTTTCATAAATAATTTTATTAAACTGGCCAGCCATAATTAACTTCTCAGTTTGATCGTTTTCATTTGTTTCTCCCATCGTTGCTGTTGTTTTGAAAAAATTGCTCGAAAAATCGCTCAGTTGCCCGATAAAAGTTGGATTTTTTCAACTCTGGGTAGTTGCTTGACGAAGCAACTAAAATTGCCAAAGTTGGCAACTAAATTACGGCGACGGGCGAATTTCGCTCCTGTGTGAACATCTGTGTGAACCTAGGGTAAGTGTATCCAAGCTATCAAAGGAAGTAAACAGATTTTTTTTGCAAATGGTATCAAGTTTTCCATTTCAGGTCAACTAGAGTAGGTATGAAACTAAGTTAAACAGTACTATTTAAGTCCAGATTTTTAAAATGGTGTATGTTGTTTAAAATCGCTGAAAAATTTTTCTCCAGCACACCAATAGCAGGCAAAACTAAAAAGTATAAAAAAACTAAAATGATTAAATTTTTATTTTATTTGTCCATTTAAAATAATATTTAAATATAAAACAAACATAAATTAATTAAAAAAAAACTTTTTCCACAAAATAATTTTTTAAAATATAAGTATAGAGCTCCATTAAACAAAAAATGAGCAAAAATAAAATCAAATGATCTACCACGCGTGAAACAACCACAATCAGCATCGGTAACTAAATGAAACACTAAACGAACAAAAATTACAATAAATAACCGAGTCAAACTCAAAACGAGCAAAAATTAACATAAGTTGGGCACAAAACCCCTATGCTTTCCCAAGAACAGAACAAAATTTGCACTTTACTGAAAAAATACAAATGAATCTGCATTGTCAGTTTAATATACATGTACTGATATTTAGTAATCAAAATTTTAAAATTATTTGATTTATTAAAGTTATAAAAGTAAAAAAATTTATATTTTTTTCAGTAAAGTTCAAATTTGTTGTTTTCAATGTTTTGCAGTTTATATCGTTTACTTGTTACAGAATTTTATTCAGTAATTTTTCTTTGTCAGAATGCAATGTTTAGCCATTTTAACTTACCACCATCCAGATTAGATTTATGGTTTTTATCTGGTATGATGGGAAAAGTGGCAACAGATGAAAAGTTTAGTAAATGAAACGTAATTAGACCGTTTATCCAGTAAAAATAATGGGTGTAGATTATTGAGCAGATGTGATACCAGGTATTGTGGTGAGGATCTTTGGATCTTTTAGGGAGAGAAGGGAAACCTAAAGCATCAAAACTTGCAAAGGCCATATTTTTAAACTTTCTAAGAGAGATGCTTCAGCGAAATGTGAAGGGAGGTAGTCTATTTAACCCCTGGCCTCCCTTCCTTTAAAGGGACTAAGCATGCAGTATTGGTGCTAAGGGGATGACAGCTGGTGACTGACCCGTCCTTATTGAGACAAGTTTTTTTTATCTTCAAACATAGAACTTTAGTGCAAAGAGGGAAACTCGTAAAAACGTAACAAAAGTGCAAATAAACAAATTTTTGATGCGTTTACTAAAGTTTTTTTTAACACCCCCCTCTCCCCGAACAATGATCCTGTATACGCCCATCATGGCAGCCCCCCTTAAACTTTATAGGATTAGCAGTACCTTTTAGAAATGAACGTGCCTCATACGGCATTCCACCTCTGAAACAGGAGATTTAATATTCCTATAGATTTTCAGAAATTCTATGAACATGTAACTTTTAGCTTGGACTCTCAATAAATCCAAAGAGGAGGCATGTTGCATTGATACCAACAAGTGTATCAACCCTTGTACAACATAATCCATTTAACTTATGGATTATATATATATATATATATATATATATATATATATATATATATATATATATATATATATATATATATATATATATATATATATATATATATATATATATATATATATATATATATATATATATATATATATATATATATATATATATATATATATATATATATATATATATATATATATATATATATATATATATATATATATATATATATATATATATATATATATATATATATATATATATATATATATATATTGAAAATAATCAAAATTGAAAATAATCCACAAATTTAAAATCAAGTAATGGAGATAGACAATCGAATATTTCGTTGATTATTTTTATATAGCATGATCCACACAGATAGGCAAGAGGCACAATGTACAGTTAAACTAGTTTGCGAATTGAATATAAATAGCCAAAACCTTAGAAGAAAATACATACTTTGGCAAAATTCAATTATCTAATAAACAAATATTTAAGCAGGAACAAATATATTGCATCACTGCTATAATGCGTCTCTCACGACATTTTTAACTCAAATCTTGAAGGAAAAGGAGACATAAATATCCCATTCATGTGATTCTTCTCAATGTCTAGAACACAAACATCGTCCTTCAAGACAAGGCTGGTTGAGAGATTGATGGAGTTGTTTCAAGCAGTGAGTTGTTCACAGAGCACAGGTAATATAAAATATGTTTCATATCTAAACTGATTAATGACAACCAAAATAGCTTCATCCTCATCTTTTGAGTCACTCTCACATTATTTTATAAGGGTTTCACTCAAGGCTAAAGAAAATTGAACACTCATAAGAATGAAGCCTCAATAATAAAAAAAAAAGTTATCATAAACTCCTAGTTATGAATATGTTTTATAGCAATCCAAGGTCAACTTTCTACTTCATGACCTCCCATCCCACACTTCATTTTCAACCATAAAGAATTCAATTTTTCTGGGCTTCAGGAAGAACAAGAATATTTTTGCTTTTAAGTACAATTGGGGATATGGTATTTCTTTACTTTTTTTTCTATGTGGTCAAACAACAAAATATTGGAATATGAGTTTCATAAGATATCTCCTTTAGGGGCAGAGGGATTCTTCTATTCCAACAAGATTCTTTTAGAAAAGGGCAATTCTTCTACTCTAAACAAGAGCAATTTTAGGCCAAAATATTTTAGGGGTAGAATAGATATCATCAAATATTTCAAAAGTGAAAAATCACCCCTATCCAAATATACATGATTGTTTGCCTCCACTGTCAGCTTAAAAAAGTCAAGATACGCTATTTTGGGGTTAACGAAGATAATTGAGTTGTTCGTTAGTATCCAAAGATGGCAGTTCAGAATTTTTGGATTTTGTACAAATCACGGATATTGGCGAATGACTCACTTTATGGTTGTTAGGTATTTGATTTTAATTCTTATAATTGTTGGTATTTTATTGAATTTTATTTATCTTTAAAATTTTTGGCTGTTTTTTTTTATTGGTTTTTAATTGGTTTTGTTGAATTTCCGCGTTTGTTTTTTTGGTTTTTTCTTCGGCATTTTCTTTGATTATATTATTTTGTTCGCGCTGAAGAAGAGAGCCGGTTGTTCTCTTGAAATATTCGCTTTGTGTATTTCTTCAGTATTTCGTTTGGCCTTTCAAAACCCCATTTTTGATAGTTCTCTTTCTTTCTGTTTGGGATTAATAGCCAAACTATCCACAAGGTAACCCTGGAAAAATACAAAAACGTGACAAAAAAAACCTTTTCATCTTTGTCTACATCAATTTCTGCCTTTTTGGCCCATTTCTTCCAGAAGTCGGGATCATCAATGCCAATGTCAATCCGGTCCTTCTTAGAAGAGAAAGTCGCTTTGGAGAACGAAGAACCTTTCTCAGACTCAATTGCAATTTCTTGAGTTCGTCTCTCTAGAATTTGATCAATGTCCTCTTCACAAAACTTGTCAGCAGCACTATCGTCGTCCATTATTGCTCCATATGCGCCTTAAATAATTAAATAAAAAAAACAAGTTTTTTAAACTGAAAGTAAGGAGCAACATTAAAACTTAAAACAAACAGAAATTATTCCATATATGAAAGGGGCTGTCTCCTCTTCAATTCCTAGCTCTTTAAACTAAAGTTTTTTTTCGTTTAAAAAAAAAAGTTGTGAGAAAGAGTCAAACTTTACCGTAAAGAGTGGGGCGGTGAGGAGGGGACAGTCCCGTTTCTATACGGAATACTTTCTGTTGGTTTTAAGTTTTAATGTTGCTCCTTACTTTCAGTTTAAAAAACTTGTTTTTTTTATTTAATATCTGATCGTTTTTTAGTTAATGCAGCTTTTATTTGCATAAAAATTTTACTTTTTTTTTGCTAAATGGATGTCTTTACAAATTAACTTAAGTAACTAACTTCTATATTCGTATATTTTTCTTCTGGCAAAAAATACAAAGTTGCAGATTTTTGCAGATATGAGCTTGAAACCTATGTAATAGGGTTTTCTGATATGCTGAATCTGACGGTGTGATTTTCATTAAAATTCTTTCACTTGTAGGGGATGTTTCCCCCTCTTTAAAAAATCGAGTAAATTTTCTCAGGCTCGTAGCCTTTGATGAGTAATACTAAACTTAATAAAATTTATATATTTAGGATCAGCATTATAAACACATTCTTTTGATACATTTATTGACATCAAAATTTCGTTTTTAAAAGTTTCGATTACTATTGAGCCGTATCGCTTGTTTTTTTTATTGTTTTTTTTTTATTACATATATGTTATTACTTATATGAAGGGGTTCTCCCCTTATTCAATACCACGCTCTTTACGTTAAAAGTTAAAAAAAATTTTGATTCACAAACCCCTGAATAACAAAGGCCGTTTAATTAGAATAGATAGATCTTTTGAAAGCACTAAAAAAAACTGTAGCGTAAAGAGCGAGGTATTGACTTGGGGGAGAACCCCCTCACATACGTTATAATTTCTGTTCGTTTTAAGTTCTAATATTCCTTCTTACATTTCAGTTGAAAAACTTGTTTTTTTTTTATTTAGTTTCTGATCGTTTCTTAAATAATGCTTGGAAATCCGGCGCCCCCTTCCTAGAACTTTCCCTTCCCCCCACGACACCTCCGCCATGACCCGCGTCTCCCGCTGCGGGCCCTCCGCTAACCCCCCCCCTCCAGAAAAAATCCTTCCTGAAAATGGTTGTATACTTCCCAATAACCAATAAATAATGCTGGCAAGTCCGGCGCCCCCTTCATGGCAATTTCCCTTCCCCCATGAAAACTTCCTTCATGGAAAGATCCTTCCATATAGCGCCCGACCCTCGCCGTCCCCCCCCGACCCGCAAAAAAATCCTCTGAACAAGTCTGGAGACTTAACAAAAACCAATAAAAAAAGTTAAAAGTGAGTAAATTTCATAACTTTCAGCACTCACCCTGGGGACTTTGGGGGATCAAGTCATCCTAAAAGACATTTTTATCATATTTTCGACCATGCTGAACAAAATGGCTATCTCAAAATTTTGATCGGGTGACTTTGGGAAAAAAATGAGCGTGGGAGGGGGCCTTGTTGCCCTCAATTTTTTTTGGTCAATAAAAAAGGGCAATTTAAATTTTTTTTTCCGTGAAAACTCCCACACCAAATATTTTAAAGCACCCCGGGTTCGTAACGAAAACCCCTGGGACAAATAAAACAAAAAAAAAAAAAAAAACAAAAAAAAACCCACCCGGGTTATTTATTGTGGCAAAAAATTGAAAAGTACAAATTTTTTTTTTTAGGAGCTTTAAAACACTACAGTAGGGTTGTCTGATACGCTGAATATGATGGTGTGAGTTTCATTAAGGTTCTATAATTTGTAGGTGGTCTTTCCCCCTTTTTTCGAAAATGAGCCAAATTTTCTCAGGCACGTAACTTTTGATGGGTAAGATTAAACTTAATGAAACTTATATATTTGAAATCAGAATTAAAATCTGATCC
Source organism: Artemia sp. Qi Xiang Cuo (assembly GCF_049724085.1). NCBI lineage: Eukaryota > Metazoa > Arthropoda > Branchiopoda > Anostraca > Artemiidae > Artemia > Artemia sp. Qi Xiang Cuo. Next base: position 50,209,968 of record NC_142804.1, on the reverse strand, counting down.
TTTTGATGTATCTATTGGTATCAAACTCCCGTTTTTTAGAGTTTCGGTTACCATTGAGCCGGGTCGCTCCTTACTTACAGTTCGTTACCACGAACTGTTTGATACAAGCACATAAATCTACGAAAAAGGTTGGGAAAATAACTTGATATTAGGACAAGAGACAAGTTTACCCACATGTTAAATTCACTGCGACATGTTCTATTTACAAATGTGTATTCATTTAGTATTTTGAAAAAGCAGATCGGTACAACTAGGCTGCAATACTCAATTGGTACAATGAATTGGTAATATTAAATTTGGTTTAGAATAATAAGTATCTTCAATGTGCGATAATTCATAGAGTACAACTGAAAACATTCACTGTTCCTCTTGATTAACTACATCAACCCGAGAGATACTGATATCAGTTTAACCTTAAATATAATCTTGTAACATCTAAATCTTCTAATCTTAAAATTAATCTTTTTAAAAGAAGATTTCTCTAAGAAAATGAAAGGAGCTAATAAAAGTGAAAATAGCCCAGACTATCCAATCAACAGTAGTCCTCACCAAAGGTTAGAAACTATATTGACTCTGTTGAATAAAAGGCAGTCATGAGTAGGGTAGTTGATAATAATTATTTATAAATACGAAAATTTGTAGGCGCAATATCACAGGCATAAAATACTCACAGATTGTATTCCAGGACTCAATTGTCATTAATGAACGTTAGTTATTTTTTACTACCTTCAGCCTAGAATAGCAGATAAAGACAAATCTAGACCCTAAAATTTCTATAATTAAACAGTGGGTGGTAACAAGATGTAAATAAGAATCAACTCAAGCTAATTGTAACCAAAACTCTAAAAACAAGGTATTAGATAACAACAAATACAAAATAAAAATTGGCTTTTAATGGTGATTATATATATACAAAATTTGCTATAGTTACCCACAAGCCTCAGAACATTTACCTAACTTTAGAAAAATGAGGAAAGTTCTCACAAAGACATGACCGATCTTAATGACAATTACACCATCAAATTCAACCTAATGGAGAGCCCTACTGCAGACATTTTAAGCACTTATCTACAAAAATGCGATTTTTTTTTTGGAAAAGTATGATCATAGATGCGTGTTTATATGTTTGATGATGCTTTTCCCTACAGGTGGCCACATTGAAGCAATCATCCAAGAGCATCGGAATTCGAAAGTGCCCTTTTTAAGTAGCAAAAAGGATTGTGCCACAACAAAGTGTCTTTTTGTGCAGCAAAGCTGGTTCAAAAAACAACAATTTTGGCTCAAAGAAGGCCAAAAAGATGTCGAGTCAAAATTCTGAGAAAACAAATCTATTTGAAAAAATCAGAAAAATTCATTTTGAGCTTCCCAGTTTCAGAGGTAGTAATATTACACTGTGGCGCATACGTCTCAGTGCATCTTTTTAGTCCAATTTTTCTACATTTCCATAAGCCTTGAGATACATATAGAAGTTTTTTGGGAGAATAGGCTTTAGAAACAAATCTTTTATCTCCTTTCATTGTCAGAAATACTTTCCAGCTAAGCCTACAATATGGATGCTACTGGATGATAGCTCGCCTTTTATTTCAAAATTGTTTTTTCTCCTATGTAACATAAAAGATTACACTCGTATTTTTACCGCCAAAAAATGTGGGAAGGTGGGGGATATCATGAGCGCTGCCAAAATATTTCCCAGGAGCTTTGTTTCCAACAAGATTTAAAAAACAATGTTTCTCATTTTCCTATTTATATGGATTTCCTTTTTATGTTTTCTTGTTTTACAGGGGTATTGCCCCCGCCTGCGTATATGCGAAAATCCCCGAAAAGGGTTGCTTGAAAAACTGGGCTTGAAAACCATGGATGAACTTATAATTAATTTTTTACAATCGAGACCCCCTCCTAAAAAATATTAGGAGTACATTTTTTAGGGCTGAGTATGAGGATCATTCTCAAAGCATTGTTGCACGGAAAATTATAATACAAAGAATTATAAAGAAGGTAGTTTGTTTTAGATAACTATATTTTATTTCGATAAGCAGATACTACTAATTGAGGGCTTGAGTGGGTGCTACTCTTATCTGTACTTATGATAACTCAGGGTATCATAATTAAAAACGAAAAAACTTTAAAATAATTCAAATGAAAACAAAGAGTAGCATTGAAACTTAAAAGGAACAGATATTACTGCATCTATTAGGGGAAAGCCCCATCCTTAAGCCCTTGCGTTTTAAACTAGTTTAAATTTTAGTCCCTAATGCTTTAAGAGCACAAGGACTGTTGGAATGGGATAAAATTATTTTTTTTACAATATATTAAGAATGAAGAGCTTATTAAATATTTACTTTAAACAGAGCTTATAACAGTTCAAATATTTTAAAAGGCAATTAGTAAATGAACACTTGCAATTAGCCATTACTAAAATTGTTGCACTTGTAAATACTTTCGGCATATAAATATCAGTAGGGGGTACCCTATAACTCCTGACAGTACACCATATATGGGCATAGAATCTCCAGGGGGAACACGTTTCCGAGAAATTGATTTTTTGGTGTTCGTCCAAGAGAATTGTCTCGGGGCGAAGTTTATTAATGCCTGATGGATGATGTCAAGGTTGATTGATTTGTTGGTGTTCGTCCAGGAGCATTGTCTCCGGGCGAAGTTTATTAATGTCTGATGGATGATGTCAAGGTCGATTGATTCGTTGATGTTCGTCCGGGAGAATTGGCTCTGGGCGAAGTTTGCACATGCATATTAACGGTGGGGAGAATGTTTTGATCTTAGAGATGAAGAGATTAACGCGGGAAAGGGTTTCCTAGGAATTTCAAATGTGACAGCTCAGGGATGCCAAAACAAAAGAAACACGCAGAAATTACGTTTAGGGATTATTTTGGCGAAACTGTTTGTCAGTATATTGTGTGTTTATTATGAATTTTATGAAAATCTAGAAACAGTCTTTTTGAAAGTTATTTGTATTTCCCCATCCAACAACTTTATCTTAGTGTAATTGACTGCAAAGTGTTTTTGATATTCCCGTCAAGCTCTGTACCGATTATGTGAGTAAAAATAAATACATTACTTTCTTATTTTATTCTCTTTATGTTAGTATTTCTCAATATAGTTAGTCCTTGTGGCTCCAATCGCTCTCAAGGGAACCTGAAACCTTTCAATCTGATTTCGACTCAGTATTGCCATTAATACAAGCTCCCCATTTGAACCGCTAATTTAAGCTCCCCACACACGAAGTTCCGCCTCTACTCAGGTATGCTACTCGCAAACCGTCAACTAAGAGTTTAACTGAAAATCCCCATTGAAATAATTACAGTTGAAAATTCCTATATACGGTATCAACGGAAAACATAAGAACAAAACTTTTTTTTATTGAACCCCCCCCCCCATTATACAGCATACCAGTTTTTTGTAGAAAGAAATCATGATACTATGGTATGGTTCGCATATGAATTTTCACTATATCCAAACTGCACTTAAACCCAATCATGGCAACAGAAGATCTATTCGAACTTCCCTCTTTTTATTAATCGAGTGGTTTTTCTTTTCGGATTGGCTTGTATTTAATAAGAATAATAAAGCCAGGCGTAAAGGCTTCATGGTCAAAATCTAATTATTATTCAGAATTGCTTAACCACGGGGAAAGAGCCACCAAACTCAAAACGAAAATTTTGCCAAATGTGGATTGAAGGGGCGCTCAGTGCAAATTTTTTCGCATTAAGATATCTTCTTTTGACAAAAGACCGTATCAGAAAAAGTATCTCCAGCGACAAAGCTAACACAAGCACCACCCAAGAATGAATAATCATCAACAGGAGAGTTTTCAATGGTAAATAGCGCAAAACTGAGGCAGGCAGTAAGGATTAGGAGGAAAAGGTGGAGAGGTTTAAGGTCTGTTGAGTCAGAAGCATCTAGAGATGAAGTGGCCGCCAGCAAAAAATGAAATGTTTGTTCCCAGGATGAAGTTCCAAAGAAATGATAGCAAACAAGGATCATAGAATACGATGCTTCGATTAAAAAATTCAGAAAACTCTCCATAACCAAAACAAAAATCTGCATTAGTGAACTTAATAGCCATTGATATTCAGCCGGGATCTATTGTTGAAAACTTCAGATTTAAGAAGTTGGGGAGTTTGTCTTATCCAAAATATTCTCTCCCAAGTCGGAAAAAGATCACTACATTCTTGAGCAACACAAGGCTCTTCTGAAAAAAAATAGTTGGATGCAATTGACTTTGCGGTACTTACGATAGAAATTTGAACTTTCAGAACTATTTGAACTTTCAGAAATTTAGAAATCAGAACTATTATGCAGCTATAACAATCACAGGTCATCACATTTATTTCGATTTTACAGTAAACAGAAGAGCACCGTGAGCAAAAATATGAATGATAAATTCATGTATTTTTTACATTTGCTCCACGTTAAAAGTAGTTGCCGAAGAATGAAAGACTGAATACGATATTTCTGCTGTAGTAATTGACAATGCTGCAAACTTGGCGCATGCTATAAAAATGTTACCCTTTGTCAAGGACACAGACAAAAAGTACAAAATACAGATGCCCAAGTGGCCTATCCTACAATGTTAAAAAAAGGGGTCATTCCTGACAATTATACTGTATTTTGGATGACAGTGCTACCATGTTTATTCAACATCCAATTTATTCTAACGAATAAGTCATGTTCATTAAGCAATCTTGGGAATAAACTGATACGTAATCAGAAGAAAGTTTATGATTATTGTATAGGTTATTTTCAATCCTATCAAATTTATTTTGCAAAGATCAAATCTTCTGAACTAGTCTGCTTTTAACCGGCGCGTTAAGACATTCATGAGAACTTTGTTGAAAGAAAATGAGGACAGACGAGTACTGACACCAAAATTTATTCGTTACCAGAAAATTGCTCAAGTGGACATCTGTATCATATACTATTTATCTGTGGTCAAGCATCATGCGTTGCAAACACTTCTCATCTAGTTGTGAGGCATCGACTAAAAAAATAGCGAACTTCAGGTAGTCGTTGACCCCCAACCCCGCATAACAGTCTCGGACAAAGGAAGGGACTCGGGAGATCGGTACCTGCACTACGCGAACCATCGTCCTGCGTGCGATAAAGTTCAAGGTTTAAGCAACTTTCGGCATGGTCTAATTATGGGTTCTTGTTTATATTCCTGCTTTCATTCATCCCTACTTTGCCCTCAGTATCTTGTTTAAAAGTTTGGATTCAAGACTGAAAAAAAAGGCATTGAAGTAACAGCCCTAATCGGGAAAGATATTTGGAAAACATACTGAAAGAGTACAATAGGTAACCAACAGGGACTTGATAACAGACATTTTTTTTTTTTTTTAACCCTCGCAGAATGATAATAACAGAGGTATCGTTGCGTCCAACATCATGTCGAGTATCAGTACGTGCTTCTTTTCGATATCAGTCTTCAGTACTTCAGATCTTTCAAGAATCAAATAAGAGTTCAGAGTAATGAAAATTTACAAAGCACGAAGAATTCCCTCAAGCACCCAAAACTCATGTAACAAACATAATAAAGTAATCAACAGCAACCACTTAACCAACAACTTGTTGAGGAAGCAGTTCAATATTATTTCTAAGCTAGGCTTGACAACTCTATCCAGGAAAAAGGTGATTTAACTTACTTACATTCATATAACAATAAGAATATATATATATAATGTGTTTTTGAGGAGAACACTCCCCCGCATCCCTCATGGCAAGGGTTTTAGGTTATGCCCTGGGGATATATAAGGTTTTCAAAGAAACCGTTGTTGTAGAAACTTCAATAAAAGCTCATTCGACTGGAAATTCAAAGGGCTAGTGCCCTTTTTAATAGTCGGAAGTGATTGGAGGTCAACTAGCCCCCCCCCACACCCATCATTCCCCCAAACACATCCAATAAAAATTTTGAGATAGCCTTTTTGTTCAGGGGAGTTGATTTCCAGATAGAAAACATATTTTTCAGGAGGACACTCCCCCACAACCCTCAGGGCAAGGATTATAAGTTTTTGGGGATTTAAGGTTTTTATTGAAATCCTTGTCGTAGAACCTTGGAAAAGGGCTCACTCGATTTGAAATTCAAAGTTCTAGTACCCTTTTTAATAGTCAAAAGTGATTTGAGGGCAATTAACCCCCCCCCCTCCCTCTCACACCCACCTTTTCCCCAAACACATCCAATCAACATTTTTAGATAGCCATTTTATTGAACGTAGTTGAAAGTTTGGGAAATTAGGTTTTTAAGGATGACTACCCCTCCTCCCCCCCCCCGCCCTCAGGGCCCGGGGGGTAACTTGTGCCCTGGGGGCATATAAAGTTTTTATTGAAAGGGTTTTCGTAGAAACTTCAAAAGGGCTCATTCAATTGGAAATTGAAAGGCCTAGTGCCTTTTTTAATAGTTGAAAGTTATTGGATAGTGACTTCCCCCCCCCACGCCCCTCATTTCCCCAAACACATCCAATCAAAATTTATTCCTTGGGGGCATATAAGAACGACGTTGGCAAAATGTATTATTCATTAACTTTTTCCTTTAGAGCAGGGCACTTCGTATTGAAGAAGTTGTCGTAGAAACTTCGAAAAGCGCTCATTCAATTGGTAATTGGAGTGGCTTGTGCCCTTTTTAATAGTCGAAAGCGATCGGAGGGTCACTAACACCCCTCTTAAGCCCACCATATCCCCAAACACGTCCACTCCAAATTTTTAGATAACCAAGTTGTTTAACGTGGTTGAAAGTTCTGGACATTTGGTCTTAGAGGATGACAACCACCCTAACAGACCCTAGGGTAAGGGTTGTAATTTATGCCCTGGGGGCATATAAGGTGCTTACAGAAAGCGTTGTCGTTTCAAAAAGGGCTCATTTGAATGGAAATTGAAAGGCCTAGTGCCCTTTATAATAGTCAAAAGTGATTGAAAGGCTTGACTTTTTTATTGTAAAGATCAAAGTGGGTATAATGTATTATTGGTTGTTGTTGGTGTTGTTTAGACCAGGGCACTTCTTATCGAAGGAATTGTCGTGGGAACTTCAAAAAGGGCTCATTCGATTGAAAATAGAAAGGGCTAATGCCCTTTGTAATAGTCAAAAGGGATTGTAGGGTAACTAATCCCCCTTCCACTCCCACACCAACCCCCGCCCCTCTACAATCTGCTCTTAAAATTTAACCTAATAAAAAAATCATAAGTGTATCCAATCTCTCAAAGAAAGTAAACAGATTTTTTTTCGAATGGTATCAAGTTTTCCATTTCAGGTCAACTAGAGGAGGTATGAAACTAAATTAAAGAGTACTATTTGTGTCCAGATTTTTAAAAGGGTGTATGTTGTTAAAATTTGCTGAAATATTTTCTCCAGCATACAAATAGCAGGCCAAACTATAAAGTTTTAAAATAAGAAAAGATTTAAAGTATTATTTTCTTTTTTCCTTAAAAGAGTATTTCAATATAAAATGAACAGAAATTAATTTAAAAAACTTTTCTCCACAAAATAAGTTTTTCAAAGAAAAGTAAAGAACTCCATTAAAATAAAATGAACAAAAATAAAATCAAATAATCTACCAAGCGTGAAACTACCACAAATCAGCATCGATAAATAAATGAAACCCAAAACGAATAGAAAATACATTAAGTAACCGAGTCAAACTCAAAACGAGCAGAAATTAACTCAATTTGGGCGCAAAACCCCTATGCCTTCCCAAGGCCAGAATAAAATTTGCACTTTACTGAAAAAAAAATACATATGAATGTGTATTGTCAGTTTAATATACATATACTGATATTTAGTAATCAAAATTTTAATATTATTTGATTTATTAAAGTTATAAAAGTAAAAAAACATTTATACTTTTTTCACTAAAATTCATATTTTATTCTGGCCTTGGGAAGGTATAGGGGTTTTGCTCCCAGCTTATTTTAATTTCTGCTCGTTTTGAGTTTGACTCGGTTAATTATTGTAATTTCTTTTCGTTTTGGGTTTCATTTATTTATCAATGCTGATTTGTGGTAGTTTCAAGCTTGTTAGATTATTTGATTTTATTTTTGCTCATTTTATTTTAATGGAGTTCTTTACTTTTCTTTGAAAAATTATTTTGTGGAAAAAGTTTTTTAAATTAATTACAGTATAGGGCAGTCGGACATTTATGGTATATAACATTTATCTGTGCTTCTGTCCCTTTTGCGGGGTGGTACCGTGTTTTCTAAGAATAAGTGTAAGGTCCATTTCGTAAGTCGTAAAGTAATTTATAGAAAGATTCTTGCAGATTAAGGCAATGTTTATTTCCAGACGCCTTTACTGAGCTCTAGTATTGCCATATTCACTTCTTCTTTCTTAATAAATAAAAAAAAACAAGTTTTTTGAACTGAAAGTAAGGAACGATGTTAAAACCTAAAACGAACAGAAATTATTCCGTATATGAAATCCCTCTCGCTCTTTATGCTAAAGTTTTTCATTGTTTAAAAAAAAATAGAGTTGTGAGAAAGTCAAACTTTAGCGTAAAGACCGAGGCGTTGAGGAAGGGACAGGCCTTTTCAAATACGAAATTATTTCTGTTCGTTTTAAGTTTTACCATCGTTCCTTACTTTCAGTTAAAAAACTTGTTTTTTATTAAATTTTTGAACGTTTTTGAATTAATACAGGCTTTGATTTTGGCTCACCGCACATGAATAATTAAAAAAAATATATTAATTTCACTTTTATTTGGTTAAATGGCTTTCTTGAAACCTGTTTAATTATATTTACGAACGTTTTTATTAGTAATGAATATACTTAACTTACGAATTAACTTACATAACGAACCTCTATATTCTTATATTTTTAATACGTATATTATAGGGTTCGCCCCCTAGTCAATACCTTGCTCTTTAAGCCAGATGCGCCATTTCAGCCAAACCTTAGGGTGGGCAAGCAATCGTCATGGGCCCCACAGCAGGACTGTATAAAAAAAAAATTGCCTCTAGCTTTATCCGAAAAAAAAACTGCCATCCTTGAGAGTTACCGTAGAAATTAAGGAAAATGTCTAAATTGCTTTGCCTTTCCTTCTTTCGCTCTTATGCCATAGGTTCGGAAAAGGCCAGATATCTGAAGAAAGTGGAAGCGGTATTTGCGATGTTAAAAAAACAGCTGTTTGGGAATCTTCCACTTTTCCGAACCTATAACTTGACGAAAACCGAACCTCTGTAGAAACTCACGCTTTGACTAAAGTATATTTTGTAGCCAAATTCTTCAGCTCGCTGCTTACAGTAAACACTATAGTCCATGTTGGAGTCACGCTCCGGCTATGACAATGCAAAAATTTGCTCGATTAAGTATATTTAAAAAATTAAAAAATACAACAAAATATTGAAACAGATCAGTGAACACTCAAGGCAACAAGGAGAACCGTCGTGGTTTCACCTTCGCAAAGTCGTCAACAAGCTGGTCAAAATCCAAGTTTTTAACTAAATCCTTCTCTGCAAAGATCAAAAGCAGGTGACTAAGACGATCGTCTCCTGTGGTCGAGCATTGACAGTTCTTCACTATTTCCAGCCCAGAAAACAAGAGTTCATTGCTGACTGTCGTGACAGGAAGTGTGGCAGCAATATGAAGAACTTTGATAATTTCTGAATAGGCCACTGGAAGTGTCTCGATATTATCGATGACGTCCATGAAGTTCTTCGGCTTTGCCTCCTCCTCGAGCAAAAACCGCTTGGCAATACCAGCTTGGGCCTCAAGAAGAACCTGGTCAATGCCCATTTCAGAATAAAGTTCAGAGAAGTGCTTGAGGAGCCCTGCATCCATGAACTTGGTAGAGCTAAGGGCCAGAGCTTCGAGTGCACTGAGCACTGGAAGGTTATCTGTAAACCGTCTGTCGAATTCCGCAATCAGAAGATCTACAGTCTACATGTATTCTCTTTTCAGTTCTTCCGCTAGAGTTGGAGCTCTATTGTCGGATTCAACAAAGTTTTTTCCTAACGTCGAAGTGGTCATGAATTCTTTCAAGTGTTTCATAATTTTTTGGGTTCTTCTAGGCTTCTCTTATCTAGTCTAGATATCGGAGTCTTATCTTATGACCATCTTGTCGCAGCAATCCTTTTTAATTCCAGGACTGGCAGTTGAGTAGCCTTTTGGGACTTGACAAAAAGCTGATGTCTGGTGTTGCTGCTGGAAATGAAAATGTACAGATTTTGGACTAACTAAAAAAATGAGCCAACAGTCCCAACACCTTCAACACAGTTTGCAATGACCAAATTTAGTCTATGTGCATGGCAATGAATTTATATTGCTTGTGACGCTTTCGCTCTCTGTCGCGCTTGAACACCAGAGAAGGGCCCGCTCATCACGCTTGCTCCGTCGTAGCACTGAGCAACACAATAGTTCCAGTCGAGACCAAGTTTCGCCACTTTGTCGTAAATGAAGCTGGCTAAACTCTTAGCATCCAGGCTTTTCCTATGGTAGCACCCTATTGGTCTTTCTCGTACTTTTCCCTCGTCGAAGTAACTCAGAGGAATGGCGAGCTGTTCTTTTTTCGAAGTATCTTTTGTCTCGTCGGCAAGAACAGCACAGTCTTTGGCACGCTTAACTTCTTGCACTATTGTCGACCGAAGCCTAGATCCAATAACTGAAATTAGATCGTTCTAGTATTCGTGGGACGTATAGTGGCTGTATCGTCTTTGTAGCTTGTTGAAAAGCATGGGAGAATATTCGGCGAGAAGATTGCAAGTTTCTACGAAATGTCCTTTGTTTGCCGAAGATTCAGTCTCATCGTGGCTACGAAAGGATGTACCCAGTCACCCCAGTAGGGCTTTTACTTTCAGTAAAGCCTTTACGTGTTCTCTATTTTCATTCATCTCCTTATTCCTGTCCGTTTAAAAAACAAATGCGATGGGTTCCATCTCCTTGGCTTGTATAGCTTTGAACTTCGTCCACGAAACTGCGCTGTCCCTGTGGTGGTCACTTTTCGCATGCTCTTCCAGAACGCTTGAGATGTCCCTCCATCTTCTAACACCAATCTCGATGAAAGGCCTCACCCTGTATGTCTGTCCGCGAAGGGTTGACCTGCCGCCAAAGTGTCTGCAGCAGAAACAGAAAACCGAATTTTCCTTAACTGAGTACTCAAGCCAAGGATGCTTTCCATAATACGAAATATTAAATGACCGTCTTAGCTTGCTGTTTGCTGAAACCTGTGCAGGGTACCGGAGTAGCTCTGTTTAACATGGATGGTCGTGGGAGGATGAAGAAATATCAGTAGGACCACTTGAACGATGGTGCTCTTCATCTCGAATCGTATCTCGTCCAGATTGTGCCTGTTGAGCAGTGACAGGCGCAGTGTCTCTTTGAGTCGTCTCGTTTTCTACTAGCTCGGTCTGACCGACCACCACGTCCTTTGAAGGACCCAAAGCGACGGCAATGGATTGTTCGGGTAATGGGTCAGGCACCTGAAAGATATACCCAAAGGTTAAAAGCTACTCTTGTACTTTGAAGCACTATTGAACTCATTTTCAACATTTAAACAGTTGCTTTTTTTTTTAGTATGTTAAGTCCAAACTGCGTAGCAGTTTCCGTTTTAGGCACAGCAGTTCGGGAAAAATAGTGCTAGAACTCCTCCATGGTGTGAAAGTTTACTAAAGTATATCGAACTTCGGAAAAAAAACAGGAAATTTCAGCAAAGCCAAAGAGGGTGTTTTTCGGATGATTATACATGCGTTGATCCTTATCTACGCGTAAAGACAATAATAAATGCTTTGGGCTTAATGCAATAGCAACCCAAATCGCAAAAAGCCTTTACAGTAGTCCTTGAATGAATGATTCGGGTGTCATGATAGATTGCAAATAAGCTAAAGGCGCGTTCGATTTGCTGTAGTTTCAATTACGTCCTTCTCCGTTGTAGGCTTATTTGTATTTTTTCTGCGACGTTCTCCCATTTAGCCTGAAGAACTACTGATAATGTGACCGCCAAACAGGTTCATAATTTTGGACCAAATGGCGAAAAGTGAAGCCTGACTACAGCAAATCGAATGCAGCTTCATGTCACCAGTCGGCATTGTAGAAAATCGAATGCTATAAGCACTGCCAAACTGTGTGGTTCCATCAATAAAAAAAAAAAAGAAAGAAAAGAAAAAAAACGACAATCTTTGGCTTATGCCCCTCAACCCAAGTAGCATTGTTATCCATAAAATTAACAGTGCTTTGCAGAAGAAAAAAGAACAAAACAAAACAACATAGAGCTAATCTTAATCAAACAGTTCGTTGTAACGAACTGTAAGTAAGGAGCGACCCGGCTCAATGGTAACCGAAACTCTAGAAAACGGGTTTTTGATACCAATAGATACATCAAAAGAATCATATTTTAATGCTGATTTCAAATATATAACTTCAAGTTTAGTGCTACCCATCAAAAGTTACGCGCCTGAGAAAATTTGGCTGATTTTCAAAAAAGGGGGGAAAAGGCCCTTAAATGTTATAGAACCTTAATGAAAATCATATTCAGCGTCTCAGAAAACCCTACTGTAGAGGTTTCAAGCTCCTATCTACAAAGATATGGAATTTTGCATTTTTTGCCAGAAGAAAGATCACGGATGCGTGTTTATTTTTTTTTTTTTTTCAGGGGTGATCTTATAGACCCAGTGGTCCTAGAATATCTTGGAAGGGCTCATTGGAACGGAAATTAAAAGTTCTAGTGCTCTTCTTAAGTGACCAAAAAAATGGAGGGTAACTAGACCCCCTCCCACGCTCATTTTTTTCCCAAAGTCACCCGATCAAAATTTTGAGACAGCCATTTTGTTCAGCATGGTCGAAAATATGATAACTATGTCTTTTAGGATGACTTAATCCCCCGAAGTCCCTGGCGGGAGGGCTAAAAGTTATGAACTTTACCCAATGTTAACATATAGTATTGGTTATTGGGAAGTATACAGAAGATTTCAGGAGGGTTTTTTGCTGGTTGGGGGGGGGTCGGGGGTTTTGTTGGTGGACCTGTCCATGAAGGAAGTTGTCATGGGGGAAGGGAAATCGCCATGAAGGGGGTGCCGGACTTGCCAGCATTATTTATTGGTTATTGGGAAGTATACAGACATTTTCAGGACGGATTTTTTTCTGGAGGGGGGATGGAGGAGGGGGTTACTCGGGAGAATCTCTCCGTGGAGGATGTTTCTTTGGGGTAAGGGAAATTTCTATGAAGGGGGTGCCGGATTTCCAAGCATTATTTAAAAAACGATCAGAAATTAAATAAAAAAAAAACCCCGACCCCCCCCCTACCAGCAAAAAACCCTCCTGAAATCTTCTGTATACTTCCCAATAACCAATACTATATGTTAACATTGGGTAAAGCTCAAAACTTTTAGCCCTCCCTCCAGGGACTTCGGGGGATTAAGTCATCCTAAAAGACATAGTTATCATATTTTCGACCATGCTGAACAAAATGACTATCTAAAAAAATACCTTAATGAAAATATGATTTTCATTAAGGTTCTATAACATTTAAGGGCCCTTTCCCCCTTTTTTTGAAAATCAGTCAAATTTTCTCAGGCGCGTAACTTTTGATGGGTGGAACTAAACTTAATGAAAGTTATATATTTGAATTCAGCATGCAAATCTGATTCTTTTGATGTATCTATTGGTATCAAAAACCCGTTTTTTAGAGTTGCGGTTACCATTGAGCCGGGTTGCTCCTTACTTACAGTTTGTTACCACGAACTGTTTGATTAAGATTAGCTCTATGTTGTTTTGTTTTGTTCTTTTTTCTTCTGCAAAGCACTGTTAATTTTATGGATAACAATGCTACATGGGTTGAGGGGCATAAGCCAAAGATTGTCGTTTTTTTGTTTTCTTTCTTTTTTTTTATTGTTGGAAACACACAGTTTGGCAGTGCTTATAGCATTCGATTTGCTACAATGCCGACTGGTGACATGAAGCTGCATTCGATTTGCTGTAGTCAGGCTTCACTTTTCGCCATTTGGTCCAAAATTATAAACCTGTTTGGCGGTCACATTATCAGTATTTCTTCAGGCTAAATGGGAGAACGTGGCAGAAAAAATACAAATAAGCCTACAACGGAGAAGGACGTAACTGAAACTACAGCAAATCGAACGCGCCTTTAGCTTATTTTCGATCTATCATAACATCCGAATCATTCATTCAAGGACTACTGCAAAGGCTTTTTGCCATTTGGGTTGCTATAATAATAATAATAATAATTTATTTTTAACCCGCTAAGGTAACAAAAGCGGAGTATAAATAAAAGAAAAGAAAAAATACATACAAATCGACTAAATACACAGTAAAAACACTAAATCAATGAAGGAGGTGGACAAACCCATGATGAGCTGGGAGAGCCTTCACTGTCTGGGGGAGTTTGTCAGCAAGCCCAACTAGCATTTCAATTATATCCGGAAGCCCAAAAACGGAGACAAGGTTACGGTTCGGGTACCACGGGGGCAAATACAATAGAAAACGTGAAAACCGAAAATAATAAGAACGTAATGACCGGGTATTTTTTCGCCCAAGAATGGGATAAACACCAGAAAGGAACAAAATTGAATGATCAGTAAAAACAGAATACAATTTAGCAAGGGTCATCCTACTGTATTTCCCCCGATTGGCAACAATTTTGGAGTAAGATACTTGGATCTTTTTCTTACAATTCGCCACGGCTTGTTCTCGGAGAGATTTAAGATTTTTAGCAATGTTTATACCCAACCATCGAAAAGAAGAGACACATGGGACAGAAAAAGAAGCGCAATCTAAAGGCGAGTTACAATTACTGTTAAACGAAAGATATTCACATTTAGATAAATTCAGTGATAGACCAATCTTACTAAGGTTTGTTGCAACTGTAGATACAGAAACAGAAAGACCTTTTCTAGTCCTACTAATTAGAAGTATATCATCAGCATACGCTATGTAAGAAAGATTAATCGCCTGAAAAATACAAGTTGTTGGGATAGAAGATAAAACAGAAGAAATGCAAAGTTTAAAAATAGAAGGGGAAAGGACAGCACCTTGTCTGACACCACGCCGAACCGGAATTTTAGAATCGGAAATAACCCCTTCAGCTTTTATTCGTAGAAAAGAATTGGCATACCAATAACGAAGGAGAGAAACCAGAGAAAGATTAATGCCGTGACTAAAAAGGGAAAACAGAGCTTGTGAGTGGACGACGCTGTCAAAAGCCTTGGAAAGGTCCAAGGCGCAAAGATAGAGTTCATATCCCTTTGTAGTCGCATCAATAAGAAGATTAATTAGAACTCGATGGGCTTGCTGGCACCCTACCCCAGACGAAAATCCAAGCTGATTTTCGCCAAAATGTGCACTCGATATGGACGGAAGAAGAACATATTCAAAAACTTTACTGAGATTACATGACACAGTTATTGGCCGATACGACGAGCAATCGCTAGGAGGTTTCCCTCTTTTAAGAATTGATGTTACAGACCCACATAGGAAGCTATCCGGTACCGCAGACGCACACAAGCACATTTGGAAAAGCAACTGCAGGTGTTGAAAAAGAAGTGGGCAATCAACTTTTAAATGGTTGGCAGAAATGCCATCGCAATCGAGGGAATTTGATTTCAACCTTTTTACTGCCTGCTGAACCACAGAGAGCTCGACAGACAAAATCTGAGTTTGGCTCAGCGATACGGGAAGTGCGGCAATGAGAAGTTTCGAAAAAACCGAATGGACATGATAATTCACTGAACTAAAAACTTTACTGTAATAACTATGCCATGCACCGGCACTAATCGGGCTTGTAGCAAAAGAATCATCAAGTTTTTCAGAATTAATTACCTTTTGCCAATCAGATTTACTTAACGGGAAATTCGATATTTTTGATTTAGTCGAGCGCAGGTATTTTTTAAATTCTAATTTTGTCTTTTGCTTTATTTGATGAATAACCCCTTCAGACGGACGACCACAAGAAACCCAAATCCGCAACCAAAACTTTGCTTTATTTTTAATCGATTTCAATTCAGGATCCCACGACCACTCCGGTTTACGCGTGTTTCGCCTGACTCGCTCCTGTGGTACAGCGGTCAATTCAGCTGTTTTAAGGCAAGATACTAATTTTAGATAATAATCATTTAGAGTATTTTTATCATTTGAAGACTTACAACTAAGCTGTAGAAGGTGGAAAGGAACTTGAATTGTAGCAAGTAGCATAGCTAGCGTAGAAATATACAGCGATAAATTTATCTTATTCCAATTTCGACGGAAAACCCATCTTCGTCCTGCTTGTAAAGCATTACGATTAGTACAAATCGGTATTTGAAAAACAAACGAAATCGGTAGGTGATCTAAATCGCAATAATCTTCATGAACAGTTACAGTAGAAACGGGTAGGCCCGGAGAACAAACAACATGATCAATATTACTTTGACTACCGGAATGATGAAGATAAGAATATATACAAGTTTTTTCAACCAGCTTAAACTGCGGCAGCGAATCAAATATCAAATCCGAGCGAATATTCGATGACAGCAGGTCAGCGTTAAAGTCTCCAGCGATCAAAAAACGATAACCTTGATATGAGACGGATTCCAAAAGTTTCTGTAATACACTGCAAGTCTTAGCGAATCTGTTAAGAGACTGAACCGATTTTCTGTCACAAGGCAAGTAAACATTTACGATCACTAAATCGTTAATCCGCACGGCCAAAATGTTAGGATCACTGTGAAAAAGCACAGGCGAGTAGCAAGCAACACTATTTCGGTTCAGTATACATGCAAGCCCACCCGACGGCCGTCCGAAAGTAGTTCGTGCCGCCGATACGAAAACGACGTGATTAGCACTTCTTTTTAGCAGGTTTGTATTAGCCGACGATAATAAGTGTTCTTGCAAACAGACAATGTCATAGTTACATGCAAGTTCGTCAATAACATGCTCTTTTCTTCTGGTACCATTTATGTTATACGAGACAGCTGAAAAGGACTGCATCATTTTCGGGCACTACTCGAGACGCGAGACTTGAGCACTGGACATTTCAAACTAAAGGATGTATGATCACCGTTGCAGTTCGCACAGTTGGGGCTATTTTGGCAAGGCGTTTCCTTAGTGGCAGTATGATTACCGGCACAACGAGCACATTTATCAACAGGACTGGTGCAATCCTTCATCATGTGATCTGGGGATCGGCATTTGAAGCAGCAACGGGGTACACTGATGAAATCGTACACACGGAATATTTCGTAACCTATTTTCAGGCCATTCTTGATGGCATTGCCTTTTGCGAATGTATCCGAAAACTCTAGCTTAATTGTTTGTGAAGAGCCGAAACGAGTGGCTTCAGTCACACCAGGGTACGAATTTAATCCAGCAATGTCAAAATCCTCAGGGATACCTCTAGCAATCCCAAGGTGACGCTTAAGCACAGTTTTAGTGGTAGCACCCGATGCGGCTGCACTAATCGAATTGCAGAAATCCGAA
The DNA here is from genome assembly GCF_049724085.1 of Artemia sp. Qi Xiang Cuo. Classification (NCBI taxonomy): domain Eukaryota; kingdom Metazoa; phylum Arthropoda; class Branchiopoda; order Anostraca; family Artemiidae; genus Artemia; species Artemia sp. Qi Xiang Cuo. The sequence continues at coordinate 50,192,570 of NC_142804.1, read as the reverse complement.
ATAACAGATTTCTCAATGTTGACATACAACTTGTCACCTCGTGGGCGGACACTGGAAACTGACTCGTGACCTGACAATTGGTCTAAGAATTCCTTTCGACTTTTTCCCGAACTGCTGTGCCGAA
>NC_142804.1:50130733-50191946 GCF_049724085.1 Artemia sp. Qi Xiang Cuo | reverse complement strand
CATTTAGTGATTTTAGCCATAACATTTGAATAAAAGCTAGTAAGATATGCATTTCGCTTGAATAAAAGCTAGTAAGATATGCCTTTCGCTTGAATAAAAGCTAGTAAGATATGCCTTTCGCTTGAATAAAACGCATGATTAACTCTATGAGAAAGATGGATAAAGTGCCCTCACGTTGGGGCCGGGCGGGGAGCATGACTCCCGGCTTCGGTCTGGTGAGGTGGTTGAGAGCTAGGAATAGAAATATAAAATATAATAGATTATTCGTAATTTATTGATTTTATAAATAACTATTGAATAAAAGCTATTAATATATTAATTTCGATTGAATAAAAGCTAGTAAGATATGACTTTCGCCTTAATAAAACTCATGATTAACTCTAGTAGAGGGATGGCTTAATTTTCCTAAATTTGGGGCCGGGATGGGGAGCGTGAATCCAGGATTTTTAACTTTGATATGCAAGGCTAGAAAGAAAAGTCTGTAGGAGTTGCATGAAGCTTATATTATGCGTAAATTGAATAGCATTTTTAACCAATGTTTGCAAAATATAGGCCTACATGTCGATGGGTTAACGATCTAATTTAAAGCATATAGACTGGAACATTTAAATGGTAAAAATAGAAACAATTATTTCTATCCTATTGCTATAGACTACTGATTGTCTAATAAAAACGCTTGATTTCTAAGTCAACTATATTTCTCGCGAAATTTTTACTTTCTTAGTGATAAAGTAAACAAAATTATGTTTAATAACTTTCTTTCTGTAAAAAGGGAGAAATTATTTTGATTTTTCTTCTCTTCTTTAAGGCAAATTATGAAGAATTTGCGGACCCTATGTCTGACGCAAATAGCGAAGAATGCGTGCCCCCTCCGTCCAAGAAGACGAGGGCCAATAATGCGCCCCCTGCCATGAAATATGATCGCTGGCCGAAGCCCCCCAGCTCCACACTACCTGCCCAAGTGCAGCCACCTACGCAAGCCACTCTTAATCGAGCCACAATGCGGTCTGACCAAACACTAAAAGAGAGTGGGTGAATAGCTTCAATGCCGAAGCCCCACCTACACAAGCTTTTTCAAGGGGCTCAGAAGCTACCCCGGCTGCACAAGTCACAGCTCATGTACAAGAAATTAACGTCGGCCCCTCCACCCTCCAACAGACGTTACCTGGGCCTTCAAGACAAGCCGTAGGCCAAACATGGGCGCCGGGGGCCCTTTGGGAGTTTGGGGGGCTTTGAGGATCGGGGGCTGCCTTCGGGGTTGGGGTAGGAGGATTGGGACCCTTTGGGGTTGGGTTAGAGGACCTCACAACACTGTTCAAATGAAACTTGTGTATTATAACGACCACACTCAAAACCTCCTCCAAAATGTCTTCAAAATCTTCTTTTAAAATGTCTCTATCTGTTTCGCCGAAATAGTTCCATAACCTGTCTAAAACGGTTTCACCCAAATAATCCCTAAACGTAAATTCAGCGTGTTCCTTTGTTATTGGCATCTCTGTGCTAATGCATTTCAAATTAATATGAAACATTCTCGCGCGCTAAAACAATTCATCGCTAAGATGTTTCTTGCCTAATTGTTTCCATGGCCTTTGGTTATTAATATCCTTTGGAGTTCGACCAGTAGAGCTGTTCCCGAGACAAAGACATTAATGATTTTGGATCTATTCCTGGAAAAATGTTTCTATGTGAAAATTTTTAAAGTCTGACAGATGATGTCATTGATTGATTGATCTGTCAAGAAAGGAAAATTAATTTGTTGTTTCTAAGGGGAATTATTGATTCACGATAGGTGAATTGAGGTCGACAGCACAGGTGTTCTGACTCGTGACAGCATCACTTGGTTTATGGTTTTCCAAGTGAGAAAGTTCCTGTTTTTCAAATTCTCACTGACAAAAACCATAAAAACATAAAAAAATGTGACAAAATTCCTGTTTTTCAAATTCTCACTGACAAAAACCATGAAAACAACCATAAATGTGACAAAATTCCTGGTTTTTCAAGAGAGAAAGTTTATGATTTTTCATTCTCACAGAGAAAACCATAAAACAGACATGAAGTGCTGTTGACATACATAAATGTGACAAAGTCCCTGTTTTTCAAATTCTCACTGACAAAAACCATGAAACATCCATGAAAACAGACATAAATGTGAGAAAATTCATGTTTTTCAAATTCTCACTGACAAAAACCATAAAACAGCCATAATTTGATGTTGACATCCGAGAAAAACATCAAATAAATCGACCAGCACACATAACCATCCAAGAAAACAACCATAAAAGTGACAAAATTCATGGTTTTTCAAGTGAGAAAAATTCTGTTTTTTCATTCTCACTGAGAAAACCATAAACCACGTGGTTCTATGCCCATATATGGACTCCCGTCACGAGCTCTGTGACCCCTCTCTACTCTCCTCTGAAGTTTATACGAGCATCCCTTTCATAAGAACAATATACACCCCCAGGACAACAGTTACAACGCCTATCCCCGGGCTCTGGGGGGTGTTTTTGCTATCTAATTTTTAACAATTTCCAAAATACTGGCTATCTCAAAATTTTTACGGGATGGGTTTGGGCAAAAAAGAGCGGGTGGGGGGGGGGCTAGTTTAACTCTCTTGACGCTTAAAAAGTGAACTAGAACGGTCAATTTCCAATCAAATGAGCCCTTTATGAAGTTTACACGAGCATCTCTTTCATAAGAACTGTACATGCCCTTAGGGCATAACTTGTAGCGCCTTCCCCTGTGCCATGGGGAGTTTTATTGACACCGGATTTTTTCTTACTCAACCTTTGAACTATTTTTAACAAGATGTCTATCTCAAAATTTTCATCAGATGGGTTGGGGGATAGCTACCCTCGGATCACTTTTGACTAGCCCCCCTCCTCGTCCACGCCCTAAATGCATCAGATAAAATTTTGAGATAGACATTTTGTTAAAAAATAGTTCAAAGTTCTGATAACAAAAAACTCCGGCGTCGACACAGTCCCCCAGGGCCCGGGGGTAGGCGTTGTAAGTTATGCCCTTGGGGGTATATATGGTTGTTATGGAAGGGATGCTCGTATAAAATTCCTAGAGGGCTCATTTGATTGGAAATTGAAATTTATAATTCACTTTTCAAGAGTCAAAAGTGATTGGAGGGCAGCTAGCCTCCCCCCACACTCAGAGGTCCATTTTGAGTTCATAATGGTCTTTAGAGAGGTCCCTTTTTCGACTAAAAAGACGGTCCCTAAGTCCCTATTTTTTACAACTTGAATCTGTGGAAGCCCTGAATTATGATATTTTAGTATATCTGCCTTCATATGAAAACCTTCATTAGTTAGTCATTAATAAAAATAATAACCCCAAATTCCCACTTACTTTTAAGAACTTCATAATCAGTTCTGTCTGCGCTAAGTTGAATTATTAAAATGATTTTATATCTACTCAGTTTACGTTTTTATTAGCAATCTTTACAGTTCTTTGAAAAATAAGTCACGAGAATTTTCAGTCACTGACATTTGTGTTTAACAATATCAAATGTGTTTGCCTCTTTAGAAATCTGGGCGCTTCATAACTTTCAAAAATAAAAAAATGTTAAAATAACAACTAATAAAAAAAAAGTTTATAAAAATGAAAAGCTGAAATACCAACACTGAAAACAATTAGTTCTGCAGAAAACATAATTATTATGTATAAGGAGCCTGAATTGTTTTCACTGGGGGAAATCCTCATTATATATATATATATATCATATATATATATATATATATATATATATATATATATATATATATATATATATATATATATATATATATATATATATATATATATATATATATATATATATATATATATATATATATATATATATATATATATATATTCTTATTGTTATAAGAATGTAAATAAGTTAAACCACCTTTTTCCTGGATAGAGTTGTCAAGCCTAGCTTAGAAATAATATTGAACTGCTTCCTCAACAAGTTGTTGGTTAAGTGGATGCTGTTGATTACTTTATTATGTTTGTTACATGAGTTTTGGGTCCTTGAGGGAATTCTTCGTGCTTTGTAAATTTTCATTACTCTGAACTCTTATTTGATTCTTGAAAGATCTGAAGTACTGAAGACTGATATCGAAAAGAAGCACGTACTGATACTCGACATGATGTTGGACGCAACGATACCTCTGTTATTATCATTCTGCGAGGGTTAAAAAAAATTGTCTGTTATCAAGTCCCTGTTGGTTACCTATTGTACTCTTTCAGTATGTTTTCCAAATATCTTTTCCGATTAGGGCTGTTACTTCAATGCCTTTTTTTTCAGTCTTGAATCCAAACTTTTAAACAAGATACTGAGGGCAAAGTAGGGATGAATGAAAGCAGGAATATAAACAAGAACCCATAATTAGACCATGCCGAAAGTTGCTTAAACCTTGAACTTTATCGCACGCAGGACGATGGTTCGCGTAGTGCAGGTACCGATCTCCCGATTCTCTTCCTTTGTCCGAGAATGTTATGCGGGGTTGGGGGTCAACGACTACCTGAAGTTCGCTATTTTTTTAGTCGATGCCTCACAACTAGATGAGAAGTGTTTGCAACGCATGATGCTTGACCACAGATAAATAGTATATGATACAGATGTCCACTTGAGCAATTTTCTGGCAACGAATAAATTTTGGTGTCAGTACTCGTCTGTCCTCATTTTCTTTCAACAAAGTTCTCATGAATGTCTTAACGCGCCGGTTAAAAGCAGACTAGTTCAGAAGATTTGATCTTTGCAAAATAAATTTGATAGGATTGAAAATAACCTATACAATAATCATAAACTTTCTTCTGATTACGTATCAGTTTATTCCCATGATTGCTTAATGAACATGACTTATTCGTTAGAATAAATTGGATGTTGAATAAACATGGTAGCACTGTCATCCAAAATACAGTATAATTGTCAGGAATGACCCCTTTTTTTAACATTGTAGGATAGGCCACTTGGGCATCTGTATTTTGTACTTTTTGTCTGTGTCCTTGACGAAGGGCAACATTTTTATAGCACGCGCCAAGTTTGCAGTATTGTCAATTACTAAAGCAGAAATATCGTATTCAGTCTTTCATTCTTCGGCAACTACTTTTAACGTGGAGCAAATGTAAAAAATACATGAATTTATCATTCATCTTTTTGCTCAAGGTGCTCTTCTATTTACTGAAAATCGAAATAAATGTGATGACCTGTGATTATTATAGCTGCATAATAGTTCTGATTTCTAAATTTCTGAAAGTTCAAATAGTTCTAAAAGTTCAAATTTCTATCGTAAGTACCGCAAAGTCAATTGCATCCAACTGTTTTTTTCAGAAGTGCCTTGTGTTGCTCAAGAATGTAGTGATCTTTTTCCGACTTGGGAGAGAATATTTTGGATAAGACAAACTCCCCAACTTCTTAAATCTGAAGTTTTCAACAATAGATCCCGGCTGAATATCAATGGCTATTAAGTTCACTAATGCAGATTTTTGTTTTGGTTATGGAGAGTTTTCTGAATTTTTGAATCGAAGCATCGTATTCTATGATCCTTGTTTGCTATCATTTCTTTGGAACTTCATCCTGGGAACAAACATTTCATTTTTTGCTGGCGGCCACTTCATCTCTAGATGCCTCTGACTCAACAGACCTTAAACCTCTCCACCTTTTCCTCCTAATCCTTACTGCCTGCCTCAGTTTTGCGCTATTTACCATTGAAAACTCTCCTGTTGATGATTATTCATTCTTGGGTGGTGCTTGTGTTAGCTTTGTCGCTGGAGATACTTTTTCAGATACGGTCTTTTATCAAAAAAAGATATCTTAATGCGAAAAAATTTGCACTGAGCGCCCCTTCAATCCACATTTGGCAAAATTTTCGTTTTGAGTTTGGTGGCTCTTTCCCAGTGGTTAAGCAATTCTGAATAATCATTAGCTTTTGACCATTAAGCCTTTACGCCTTCCTGTATTATTCTTAAGAAATTCAATCCAATCCGAAAAGAAAAACAACTCGATTAAAAAAAACGGAAGTTCGGATAGATCTTCTGTTGCCATGATTGGGTTTAAGTGCAGTATGGATATAGTGAAAATTCATATGTGAACCATACCATAGTATCATGATTTCTTTCTACAAAAAACTGGTATGCTGTATACTGGGGGTGGGGGTTTCAATAAAAAAAGTTTTTTTATTATGTTTTCAGTTGATTCCTTATATAGGAATTTTCAATTAATTATTTCAATGGGGATTTTCAGTTAAACTCTTAGTTGACGGTTTGCGAGTAGCATACCTGAGTGGAGGCGGAACTTCGTGTGTGGGGAGCTTAAATTAGCGGTTCAAATGGGGAGCTTGTAATAATGGCCATACTGAGTCGAAATCAGATTGAAAGGTTTTAGGTTCCCTTGAGAGCGACTGGAGCCACAAGGACTAACTCTATTGTGAAATACTAACATAAAGAAATTTAAATAAGAAATTAATGCATTTATTTTTACTCACATAATCGGTACAGAGCTTGATGGGAATATCAAAAACACTTTGCGGTCAAATACACTAAGGTAAAGTTTTTGACTGGGGAAACACAAATAAATTTCAATAATACTGTTTCTAGATTCACATAAAATTCATAATAAACACACAATAGACTGACAATCGACTCCAAAAGACTGTCGCAAGACTGGCGCAAAAATCGCTAAGTCCTAACTATCGACTCTCTCTAATTTTGCAAGAGGTTACGTTCAGGCGATAACAACACGTGTATTACACTGATTCTATTGTTTCCAATGTATGTCATTTATTAATATGGGATAGTGATATACCAAAGGGCTCCTTAAGTTTGATTATAATTTATATCTTTTAACATGTCACCTCGAAATTTTTCACAACATAGCAAAGTTTTCAATTGTATTTTTTTTTGCTAATGAGGTGTCACTTAGTTTCCAGAAGACTTATAATTTATTTATGTGAAATTTGTTGAAGGACAACACGATTTAGTTACGTTGAGATGCATAGTTTTAAACGTAGTTTTCAGAACAATACAATCAGATTACACAAAAATAGTTGGTATCTCGAGTGACAATTTTTTTGTATAATAAATTCTACCTTCTGTTGATAGTTTGGAAATTCAAGCTCTTAAGATTTAAATTACATTGTTAGTCGCCTGTCATATAAGATTTGGTCAGACTGATATTTATTGCATACTTTGGCGACGAGGAGGCGGATTTATTTATTACATTTTCTGTGGGAATGATTCTTAAAATGTATGTTTGAATAAAATAAATTTGTTTCACTATTTTAAATTGAACGGTTCAGACTTGCTCGATCTGTAGGTTACTGGAACTTTTATATTTATATTTTGGGGGATTTTATCTTACTTGGGTAGCCTTAAGTTGAAGATTTTGAGGGTTTTGAAAATTTATCGGATTACATATCATTCTTCCCATTCTTAGTGATTTCTTCATCGTTGTGTTACGTTACTCTTTCTACACTTTTAAATTTTGTTGTTTCTTTAAAAGAATTTTAACTTAGTACTTATTACTTGAATTAACTCTGCTTTGGTAAAATGTATTTTTATTCCCGATTGCCTTATGAGACTACATATATGACGACATTACTTTAAAGTCCGTCACCTACTCACTCCATTTGGCGAAAGGGCCAAAGAGTTTCTATTGACTAACACATTAGGTTATATGATTACATGGTAATTATTATTCCTCCACCTAACATTAAATTTACTTCACCTGATATGCTAATAATTCTACATGGTTTTAACTAATTAAGATCTGCTTTTCCGACTATTTTATCACTTAAAATGGTACATATTTGCTTTTTTTTATTACTTGACTATACTTCCACCTGACGCTATAATGATACGATAAACAACTAACTTGGAGAGCACTGATACATATGGATTAAATGATTTGCAAATAAAAAGTTTGACAATTTAATAATTTCTCAATATTCACTAAAGTTACAAGTTAGATACATAAGATTTTCACACTTACTTCATCATTCTACGTGTCTATAATACTCACATACGTTATCACTCTTACTTTGGGCTTCCATTCAATTAATTACTGGGTTGGCTAATTGTTTATGGTTTGTCTTCGTGGTGTTTGCCTTTTTGGCACTTGTTCCTTGGGATAAGCGTTTATGTTGTTCATACATATGACTACTTGCACAAAATTGTCCGTGCGTGGTTTGCTACGTCATATACGAGGGGTTGACGTCATAGATTTGTTTGGTTTAGGAGGGACATTACATAAAGAACCTGTTCTGAAAAGTTATAATAAAGCCCTTTGAAAAGTATTGCTTGATGTTGTGGCATTCAAAAAGTCGTAAAGTAAAGTTGTGGTGAAAAGGATGAGTACTTCAACCTGTAAAATTGGTTTAGAAGGGACATTACATAAAGATCTTGTTCTGAAAAAATATAATACAGCCCTTTGAAAAGTATTGCTTGATGTTTTGGGGAAGCAAAACGCAGTAAAGTAAAGTTGTGGCTGAAAAAGATGAGTAGTTCAACCTGTAAAATTGGTTTAGGAGGGACATTAAATAAAGAACTTGTTCTGAAAAAATATAAAAAGCTTTTTGAAAAGTATTGCTTGATGTTGTGGGTATGCAAAAAGCAGTAAAGTAAAGTTGTGGTGAAAAGGATGAGTAGTTCAACTTGTAAAATTGGTTTAGAAAGGACATTAAGAAAGGAACTCGTTCTGAAATGCCTTTTGAAAAGTATTGCTTGGTGTTAGGGTATTCAAAAAGTCCCAAAGTAAAGTTGTGGGCGAAAAAGATGAGTAGTTCAACATGTAAAATTGGTTTGGAAAGGACATTACGTAAAGAACTTGTTCTGAAATGCCTTTTGTAAAGTATTGCTTGATGTTGTGGGTATGCAAAAAGCTGTAAAGTAAAATTGAGACTGAAAAAGATGAGTGGCTCAACCTATAAAATGGGTTTAGGAGGGATATTATGAAAAGAACTTGTTCTGAAATGCCTTTTGTAAAGTATTGCTTGATGTTGTGGTATTCAAAAAGTCATAAAGTAAAGTTGTGGGTGAAAAGGATGAGTAATTCAACTTATAAAATTGGTTTAGGAGGGACATTAGGTAAAGAATTTGTTCTGAAAGGATATATTTGAGGGGAACCAAAAAGTTGGGGTGGATGGGGCCCTTCTGTGTCTCAAATGCGCAAATAAAAAATATAAAAAAATGGAGACTTGGGGTGCCTTTGGGGGCCTGGGGAGGGAGGGGGTCTTTGGGGGCTCGGGGTCTTTGGAGGCCGGGGGGTTCCTTCGGGGTTGGGGTAGGGGGGTCAGGGCTCTTTGGGGTTGGGGTAGAGGACCTTACAACACTGTTCAAATGGAACTTGTGTATTATAACGACCACAGAGTTTCACCTTCAAAACATCTTCTAAAATCATCTTCTAAAATGCCTCAAACGGTTTCGCTTAAATCATCTTCTAAAATGTCTAAAACAGTTTCGCCAAAATAATCCCTAAACGTAATTTCTGCGTGTTTCTTTTGTTTTGGCATCCCTGCGCTGTCACATTTGAAATTCTTAGGAAACCCTTTCCCGCGTTAATCTCTTCATCTCTAAGATCAAAACATTCTCCCCACCGTTAATATGCATGTGCAAACTTCGCCCAGAGCCAATTCTCCTGGACGAACATCAACGAATCAATGGACCTTGACATCATCCATCAGACATTAATAAACTTCGCCCGGAGACAATGCTCCTGGACGAACACCAACAAATCAATCAACCTTGACATCATCCATCAGGCATTAATAAACTTCGCCCCGAGACAATTCTCTTGGACGAACACCAAAAAATCAATTTCTCGGAAACGTGTTCCCCCTGGAGATTCTATGCCCATATATGGTGTACTGTCAGGAGTTATAGGGTACCCCCTACTGATATTTATATGCCGAAAGTATTTACAAGTGCAACAATTTTAGTAATGGCTAATTGCAAGTGTTCATTTACTAATTGCCTTTTAAAATATTTGAACTGTTATAAGCTCTGTTTAAAGTAAATATTTAATAAGCTCTTCATTCTTAATATATTGTAAAAAAAATAATTTTTATCCCATTCCAACTGTCCTTGTGCTCTTAAAGCATTGGGGACTAAAATTTAAACTAGTTTAAAACGCAAGGGCTTAAGGATGGGGCTTACCCCTAATAGATGCAGTAATATCTGTTCCTTTTAAGTTTCAATGCTGCTCTTTGTTTTCATTTGAATTATTTTAAAGTTTTTTCGTTTTTAATTATGATACCCTGAGTTACCATAAGTACAGATAAGAGTAGCACCCACTCAAGCCCTCAATTAGTAGTATCTGCTTATCGAAATAAAATATAGTTATCTAAAACAAACTACCTTCTTTATAATTCTTTGTATTAAAATTTTCCGTGCAACAATGCTTTGAGAATGATCCTCATACTCAGCCCTAAAAAATGTACTCCTAATATTTTTTAGGAGGGGGTCTCGATTGTAAAAAATTAATTATAAGTTCATCCATGGTTTTCAAGCCCAGTTTTTCAAGCAACCCTTTTCGGGGATTTTCGCATATACGCAGGCGGGGGGCAATACCCCCTGTAAAACAAGAAAACATAAAAAGGAAATCCATATAAATAGGAAAATGAGAAACATTGTTTTTTAAATCTTGTTGGAAACAAAGCTCCTGGGAAATATTTTGGCAGCGCTCATGATGTCCCCCACCTTCCCACATTTTTTGGCGGTAAAAATACGAGTGTAATCTTTTATGTTACATAGGAGAAAAAACAATTTTGCAATAAAAGGCGAGCTATCATCCAGTAGCATCCATATTGCAGGCTTAGCTGGAAAGTATTTCTGACAATGAAAGGAGATAAAAGATTTGTTTCTAAAGCCTATTCTCCCAAAAAACTTCTATATGTATCTCAAGGCTTATGGAAATGTAGAAAAATTGGGCTAAAAAGATGCACTGAGACGTATGCGCCACAGTGTATTATTACTACCTCTGAAACTGGGAAGCTCAAAATGAATTTTTCCGATTTTTTCAAACAGATTTGTTTTCTCAGAATTTTGACTCGACATCTTTTTGGCCTTCTTTGAGCCAAAATTGTTGTTTTTTGCACCAGCTTTGCTGCACAAAAAGACACTTTGTTGTGGCACAATCCTTTTTGCTACTTAAAAAGGGCACTTTCGAATTCCGATGCTCTTGGATGATTGCTTCAATGTGGCCACCTGTAGGGAAAAGCATCATCAAACATATAAACACGCATCTATGATCATACTTTTCCAAAAAAAAAATCGCATTTTTGTAGATAAGGGCTTAAAATGTCTGCAGTAGGGCTCTCCATTAGGCTGAATTTGATGGTGTAATTGTCATTAAGATCGGTCATGTCTTTGTGAGAACTTTCCTCATTTTTCTAAAGTTAGGTAAATGTTCTGAGGCTTGTGGGTAACTATAGCAAATTTTGTATATATATAATCACCATTAAAAGCCAATTTTTATTTTGTATTTGTTGTTATCTAATACCTTTTTATATACCTTTTATAATATATTTTAATACCTTTTATAATAATTTTTAGAGTTTTGGTTACAATTAGCTTGAGTTGATTCTTATTTACATCTTGTTACCACCCACTGTTTAATTATAGAAATTTTAGGGTCTAGATTTGTCTTTATCTGCTATTCTAGGCTGAAGGTAGTAAAAAATAACTAACGTTCATTAATGACAATTGAGTCCTGGAATACAATCTGTGAGTATTTTATGCCTGTGATATTGCGCCTACAAATTTTTGTATTTATAAATAATTATTATCAACTAACCTACTCATGACTGCCTTTTATTCAACAGAGTCAATATAGTTTCTAACCTTTGGTGAGGACTACTGTTGATTGGATAGTCTGGGCTATTTTCACTTTTATTAGCTCCTTTCATTTTCTTAGAGAAATCTTCTTTTAAAAAGATTAATTTTAAGATTAGAAGATTTAGATGTTACAAGATTATATTTAAGGTTAAACTGATATCAGTATCTCTCGGGTTGATGTAGTTAATCAAGAGGAAAAGCGAATGTTTTCAGTTGTACTCTATGAATTATTGCACATTGAAGATACTTATTATTCTAAACCAAATTTAATATTACCAATTCATTGTACCAATTGAGTATTGCAGCCTAGTTGTACCGATCTGCTTTTTCAAAATACTAAATGAATATACATTTGTAAATAGAACATGTCGCAGTGAATTTAACATGTGGGTAAACTTGTCTCTTGCCCTAATTAAATAAAAAAACAAGGTTTTATAACTGAAAGTAAGGAACGACGTTAAAACTTAAAACGAACAGAAATTATTCCGTATATGAAGGGGGCTGTCCCCTCCTCAACGCCTCGCTCTTTACGCTAAAGTTTTTTTATTGTTTAAAAAAATAGAGTTGTGAGAAAGTCAAACTTTAGCGTAAAGAGCGAGGCGTTGAGGAGGGGACAGCCCCTTCGTATACGGAATAATTTCTGATCGTTTAAAGTTTTTACGTCGTTCCTTACTTTCAGTTAAAAAAAACTTGTTTTTTTTATTTAATTTTTGAACGTTTTTGAATTAATGCAGGTTTTTATTTTGGCTCACCGTACATGAATAATTAAAACAAAATTTGCATAAGAATTTTACTTTTATTTGGTTAAATAGCTTTCTCGAAACTTGTTTAATTTTATTTACGAACGCTTTTATTAGTAATAAATATACGTAACTTAGAATTAACTTACGTAACGACCTTCTATATTCATAAATTTTTAAGGGGGGTTCGCCCCCTAGTCAATACCCCGCTCTCTAAACTGTAGTTTGAATTTTTTTCCAGTTCTTTATAAATGACCTCTTAATCACAATCAGTTGATCAGTTGAAAAACTTGTTTTTTTTATTTAATTCCTGATCTTTTTCTTTAATAATGATGGGAAATCCGGCGCCCCCTTCCTAGTAATGTCCCTTCCCCCATGAAAACTTGCGTCATGGAAAGATCCTTCCATATAGCCCCCGACCCGCTCCGTCCCCCACCTACCAGAAAAAATCTCCTCTGAAAAAGTCTGTATACTTCCCAATAACCAATACTATATGTTAACATTGAGTAAAGTTCATAACTTTCAGCCCTCCCCCCGGGGACTTTGGGGGGTTAAGTCATTCTCAAAGACATTTTTATTATATTTTTCGACCATGCGGAACAAAATGGCTATCTCAAAAAAAAAATTTCGAGTGACTTTGGAAAAAATGAGCGTGGGAGGGGGCCTAGTTGCCCTCCATTTCTTTTGGTCACTTAAAAAGGGCACTAGAACTTTTAGTTTCCGTTCCAATGAGCCTTCCCGCGATATTATAGAACCACTGGGTCTATACTATCACCCCGGGTAAAAAAAAAACAAAAAAAAAAACAAACAAACAAACACGCATCCGTGTTCTTTCTTCTGGCAAAAAATGCAAAATTCCACATTTTTGTAGATAGGAGCTTGAAACCTCTACAGTAGGGTTTTCTGATACGCTGAATATGACTGTGTGATTTTCATTAAGATTCTATAACTTTTAGGGGGTCTTTCCCCCTTTTTTTGAAAATCAGCCAAATTTTCTCAGGCACGTAACTTTTGATGGGTAAGATTAAACTTAATGAAACTTATATATTTGAAATCAAAATTGAAATCTGATTCTTTTGATGTATCTATTGGTATCAAGATCCCGTTTTTTAGAGTTTCGGTTACCATTGAGCCGGGTCGCTCCTTACTTACAGTTCGTTACCACGAACTGTTTGATATCAAGTTATTTTCCCAACCTTTTTCGTAGATTTATGTGCTTGTATTATTTAAGGCGCATATGGAGCAATAATGGACGACGATAGTGCTGCTGACAAGTTTTGTGAAGAGGACATTGATCAAATTCTAGAGAGACGAACTCAAGAAATTACAATTGAGTCTGAGAAAGGTTCTTCGTTCTCCAAAGCGACTTTCTCTTCTAAGATGGACCGGATTAACATTGACATTGATGATCCCGACTTCTGGAAGAAATGGGCCAAAAAGGCAGAAATTGATGTAGACAAAGATGAAAAGGTTTTTTTTTGTCACGTTTTTCTATTTTTCCAGGGTTACCTTGTGGATAGTTTGGCTATTAATCCCAAACAGAAAGAAAGAGAACTATCAAAATTGGGGTTTTGAAAGGCCAAACTAAAATACTGAAGAAATACACAAAGCGAATATTTCAAGAGAACAACCGCCTCTCTTCTTCAGCGCGAACAAAAAATATAATCAAAGAAAATGCCGAAGAAAAAACCAAAAAAACAAACGCGGAAATTCAACAAAACCAATTAAAAACCAATAAAAAAAACAGCCAAAAAATTTAAAGATAAATAAAATTCAATAAAATACCAAAGATTATAAGACTTAAAATCAAATACCTAACAACTATAAAGTGGGTCATTCGCCAATATCCGTGATTTGCACAAAATCCAAAAATTCTGAACTGCCATCTTTGGATACTAAAGAACAACTCAATTATCTTCGTTAACCCCAAAATAGCGTATCTTGACTTTTTTAAGCTGACAGTGGAGGCAAACAATCATGTATATTTGGATAGGGGTGATTTTTCACTTTTGAAATATTTGATGATATCTATTCTACCCCTAAAATATTTTGGTCTAAAATTGCTCTTGTTTAGAGTAGAAGAATTGCCCTTTTCTAAAAGAATCTTGTTGGACTAGAAGAATCCCTCTGCCCCTAAAGGAGATATCTTATGAAACTCATATTCCAATATTTTGTTGTTTGACCACATAGAAAAAAAAGTAAAGAAACACCATATCCCCAATTGTACTTAAAAGCAAAAATATTCTTGTTCTTCCTGCAGCCCAGAAAAATTGAATTCTTTATGGTTGAAAATGAAGTGTGGGATGGGAGGTCATGAAGTAGAAAGTTGACCTTGGATTGCTATAAAACATATTCATAACTAGGAGTTTATGATAACTTTTTTTTTTATTATTGAGGCTTCATTCTTATGAGTGTTCAATTTTCTTTAGCTTTGAGTGAAACCCTTATAAAATAATGTGAGAGTGACTCAAAAGATGAGGATGAAGCTATTTTGGTTGTCATTAATCAGTTTAGATATGAAACATATTTTATATTACCTGTGCTCTGTGAACAACTCACTGCTTGAAACAACTCCATCAATCTCTCAACCAGCCTTGTCTTGAAGGACGATGTTTGTGTTCTAGAATAAATAAAAAAAACAAGTTTTTTTTACCTGAAAGTAAGGAGTGACATTAAAACTTAAAACGAACTGAAATTATTCCGTATATGAAAGAGGCTGTCCCCTCCTCAACACCTCGCTCTTTACGCTAAAATTTTTTATTGTTTTAAAAAATAAAGTTGTGAGACAGATTCAAACTTTAGCGTAAAGAGCGAGGTGTTGAGGAGGGGACAGCCCTTTTCATATACGGAATAATTTCAGTTCGTTTTAAGTTTTTATGTCACTCCTTACTTTCAGTTTAAAAAACTTGTTTTTTTTTAATTTAATTTCTGATCGTTTTTTAGTTAATGCAGCTTTGATTTTGGCTCACCGTCATTGAATAAGTAAACAAAATTTGCATAAAAATTTTATTTTTCTTTTGCTAAATGGCTGTCTCTAAATTTGGTTCTGACGTAATTTACAAATTAACTTACGTAACGGACTTTTATATTTGTATATTTTTCTTCTGGCAAAAAGTACAAAGTTGCAGATTTTTCTGGCAAAAAATACAAAGTTGCAGATATGAGCTTGAAACCTATGTAATAGGGTTTTTGATACGCTGAATCTGAAGGTGTGATTTTTATTTAAATTTTTTCACTTGTAGGGGATGTTTCCCCCCCTCTTTAAAAAATCAGGTAAATTTTCTCAGGCTAGTAGCCTTTGATGAGTAATACTAAACTTAATAAAATTTATATATTTAGAATCAGCATTATAAGCCCATTCTTTTGATACACTTCTTGACATCAAAATTCCGTTTTCAAAAGTTTCGATTACTATTGAGCCGTATCGCTTGTTTTTTTATTATTGTTTTTTATATTACGTATATGTTATTACGTATATGAGGGGGTTCTCGTCGTAGTCAATACCACGCTCTTTACGTTAAAAGTAAAAAAAAATTTAATTAACAAAAACCTGAATCACAAAGGCCGTTTAAATAGAATAAATATCTCTTTTGAAAGACCTAAAAAAAAAACTGCAGTATAGATAGCGAGGTATTGACTTGGGAGAGACCCCCCTAATATACGTAGTTATTTTAGTTCGTTTTAAGTTCTAATGTTGCTCCTTACTTTCAGTTGAAAAAACTTGTTTTTTTTTAATTTAATTTCTGATCATTTTTTAAATAATGCCCGGCGCCCCCTTCACAGAAATGTCCCTTACCCCAAAGAAACATCCTCCAAGGAAAGATTCGCCCGAGTAACACCTTCCTCCATCCCCCCCCCCACCAGAAAAAAATCTTTCCTGTAAATGTCTGTATACTTCCCAATAACCAATACAATATGTAAGCAATGGGCAAAGTTCATAAATTGCAGCCCTTCCCCTGGGAACTGTGAGGGATTAAGTCATCCTAAAAGACATATTTATTAGATTTTCGACTATGCTGAACAAAATGGCTATCTCAAAATTTTAATTGGGTGACTATGAGAAAAAAATGAGCGTGGGAGGGGGCCTAGTGGCCCTCCATTTTTTGGTCAATTAAAAAGGGCACTAGAACTTTCAATTTCCGTTCCAATGAGCCCTCCTACGGTGTTCTAGGACCACTGGGTCAATACGATTACCCCTGGGGAAAAGGAGAAAAAACCAAAAAAAAAAACAAATAAACACGCATCCGGGATCTTTCTTCTGGCAAAAATGGAAAATTCCACATTTTTGTATATCAGTTCTCATTCAGCTCCCGGGCTGTGAACATCTAAGCAAATAAATGGCATTCGTAATCTGATTATATTTGAAGTGACAAAAAGGATAATTTATTGCGCAAGTATATTTCACAAGGAATTTAGCAACTAGCATTCAACCAAGCAAGTTCGAAAATCTATCTGCGTTGTATTCCTTGCCAAGTACACTGTGAAATAATCTATTGGATAAATAAACTAATTATTGGATATGCTAACTAACCGCTGGCTGACGTGGTTTATTGCAAGTAATTTTTTGGAAAACGGGGGGAGTTTATTGCCCCCCCCCCGGCCATCTTCATTCAGCATTTGAAGGGTGAACATCGATTTGATACCAAGTGAGAGCGTTACGATAGTGAAATAATACGAACGATTCAGATAAAGGACTGCATGGAGTACGGTCAGGAGATTGGATTTTTTTGACTGGATTGTTATTACTCGGTGACGTCACTGATTAGTTATTGTTACAATGCAAGAGGATAAAGGTGATTCGACAGTTAACAGTCAGTTTCTACCAAACATAAATTTTTAGCTGGATTTGCTGCCGGAATAGACATCAAAATTGGACACTGTCCCGAAACGGGCGGAAATCGTAAGTTCTGTTGAGGCACAGTTAGCACAAGTGAATGTTAAGCTAAAATCGAATGCAAATGGTAACGAGAAACTGAAGAGTAAATTGATACTGGTTCGCCAAAACTTACAGTCAGCCACGCTTAGAGCTGACCGTTTAGAGGATGAGTTATGGCACAGCAATGTTATAATCTACAACTTTGAGGCGGTGGATCCGAGAAGGTATACCCTTAGTGAAAAGATTATGAAGGTTTTGAACGACGTAATTCCCAATTTTCGCCTCGCCTGCAGTGATGTAAGAGACTCTTTCCGATTGAAGGCGGGTCCTATTGTGCTAAAGCTGAATTCGATTGATGTAAGAAATATGATTTTAAAGGGAAATCCACTTCTACGAGAATATGGACTTTCTGCTGCACCCGATTATAGCCCCGCCCAGCGTGAAGCTAGAAAACACCTCAGAGTAGAAATGAATAAAGCTCTCTCTGAAGGTCATTCTGCCTATCTCAGGGGTGTCAAACTCTATGTGAACGATGTTATGTTTAAATATGATGAGGTATCGAAAAAGGTTATAAAGGAGACTCTACGCACCAAGCAAAAAGTACAAAAGGCAAGCGAAGTTGTTATTCGAGGAAATGCGGAAGACAATTAGGGTAGCGATGCAACAATGTTTGATAGCGATGCGGAAACAGTAGTTGAAGTTGATGTGAATAACCCCGCATCTACTGGCAGTAAAACCTACCATAAAGACACTATTTCAGAGAGGTCTCCATTAAAGGAAGACGCGAAATTTTTCGGAAGTTATTAGTCCTGAAGAACAGTCAAGGGGAAAGAGTAGGATTGTTTCCAGGCGTGTGTCGCCTGTAGCGGTGAAAGTTTTAGGGCTGTGGTTATAAAAGAAAAGGGACTGGGGTGAATTGTGGTCATAAATATTGACCGCGTCAAATCTAATATCGTACCTTGAAGCTGTGAACTTACACCTTATAAGTTCTCCGATAGCGCCGCTTATAGCGCCAAAGATTGTGCCATCGAGCCCTGCGCCACAACAATGGGGAGTGAAGTAGATTTATAACCGCGCCACCCTCAATTATTGAGAGAAAATAGCATGTGTAGCAATATAAATGTGACCTCTTTTCTTCGAGCGATCTGGGGATCAGATTCCCTGGGAACGTCCTTGGAGATTTGCGAACTAATTACCTGTTATCAGACAGATGCAGACATATAAATGAAATATACACAGGTAAAAAACAAAAGATTTATTGAGACTTACATATTTAGGTGAACAGCAGTGAGTTACTTCAAACGACAACAATGGTGATGAGATACAACAGTCAAAGAATTGCAAGGATCGCACGCCAAAATAATTCTATCTAAGTGGTCCTGATTCTAAATTACGAATACTTCCAAAAGCACTTTTACCCCACTATCAAACATAGTTTTTTTTTGTCTTGCGCTATAAGGACTGGCTCACGATTGTACCAAGAGTAAAACGCGATGTATTTAAAATACCAAAATATAGTTCCTTCTTTCTAAAGATAATTCTGACTCCTATAATTAAGCTAAATCTAGTTTCAAAAATAAAAAAGTCCTTAATCAGCAAAGAAAAGAAACTGCAGTCTTTGGATTTCGCTAAGACAGTGAGCAATAAGAAAGGTGCTACGCACAATATTTCTAAGGAAGTTTAAACGATAAGAACCGTGTGAACGCCTAAATCATCAAAAATATTTAAGACGTATTATTGGACGAGGGTTCGCGTCCTTGGGCCACGTGAGCCAATGGCAAGCCAGCCCTTACAGCGCAGGACGAAAGAACGCGTTTGGTAGTGGGATAAAAGTGATTTTTAAAATTATTCGTAAAATCAGATTTGGAAGGATTAGTAGATCAGAGTCGAGATCATTCAGACAAAATTCTTATTCTTCCATCGTTGTCACCGTTATTGTCATTTGAAGTGACCCATTGCTGTGCATTTAAGTATATAAGTTCAATAAATCTATTGCCTTATTTATCTGTGTTTATTTCATCTTATATGTCTGCATCCAGTCTGATAATAGGTAATTAGTTCGTATGTCTCCAAGGTAAACGCTCCCAAAGGAATCTGATCTCCAGATAGCTCGAGAAAAAAGAGGCCACATTTTTTCATCCCTACAAATACCAAAAGTTGTCATCGCTACGGCTTATAACGTTTCTAACCCCTGTTAGCCTATAAGTATTCGTGTCTCTGAAGTCAGATCTAATCGTGCCGTGGAAACAAAGATCTGAGACGTCAGAATTTCTAGTTCAATAATTCTTAATTCCTCATAACTTTTGATGGATTAAATTAAATGAAATAATTCAAAGATATTCAAGATCAGCATTAAAATACAATTCGATTAATATGTATGTTGGAGAATAATAATAGGGAAATAAACCTATGCCATTCATATCTGATTTATTGAGAAAGCCAGGTTTTGTTATTGACTAGTAAGAATACGTTTGATTTAAATACCAATTTTTCCATCGCTACAAATAAACAATTTCTATCGCTACAAATGGCGCGAGTCGGAAATTGGAGGAAAACTACGAACTAATTAGGCTATAAAAACCTTGTAATTTAAATTTAATTATTATAGAGATACAGACATATAAGTAAAGTGATTAGGCCTATAACCGCTATGCTACGATAGGAAACCCCTTATATCTCATAGGAGATAATAGCATCCCCCAAAATAGGGTATGTAAAAATAAATTTATTTTCAATTGATTCAAAAATAAATGGACGAACTGAACGATTTATTAATAGTGCAGAAGTTAGTCGCGAAAAATATAGAGATAGCAAAATCTATACCAGAATACAATGGTCAATCAGATATTGACGAATTTAATATCCAATTGACCCAGTTCGTACAACTAACAAAAACAGACGTTGGAGCGTTAAAAGACATGCTCCTACTACGATTAAAAGGCCAGGCCTTAACATTTATAAAACAGATCGAACAGACCATAGGCAATAACGCCAACTTGCCAATAAATATGGTTGATTACTTGTTAAAAGCATTCAAAGAGAGATTTATAGAAACCAGTTCAATAAATAAATTAAAACACGGAGCAGTGAACTTTGACTTTTCACAGAATATAAGAGAATACCTTGATAATATACTCATTTCTGTAGAGGCAAAATACGGAAGTGGTTCGGGGCAACTGTATGAAAAAGTCATACTAAAAACCTTTTTGCAAGGGCTACCCCCAAAACTATATAGAGTGGTAATATCCAAAAATATTCAGACGTTGAATCTTGCAGTTCAGGAGGTAGAGCGATTGATAGAAGTTGATACAATGGTCGCTAATCATAGTAAAGCAAAAATAAATAGCCTAGGTGATTCAAATGCGAAAATGGACTTCAAGGGCGATCCGGCATCCCCCAATTTCTTTTCAAGGGATAACTCCCCAGTGACACAAAGAAATAAAACGCCAGAACCCGCTAGGCAGAAAACAGTATACTTTCAGCCTATCAAACAATCCAATTACGAAAATAACCCTACAATAAGGTGCTATAATTGTAATCGTGTTGGCCATATTGCGAGAGAGTGCCATTATGTCCCCAATCGCATGCCAAGAATTGCTGTCGGTAATACGCAAAATTACGGCAACTATTTGTTCGGCAGAACAAATTTTAGCACCGGTCGTGCAATAGGCTATAGCCAGGGGGATTGCGCCAATCAGTACCTTACAACACGTACCAACCGAGTTTGTATAACCCTCCCCCCCAACAGGCAAATTAATTACCGGTTTGAAAACCCAAATACTCATCAAGGCCAATATAATGCGAGAATACAATATAGAAACCATGAAAATTTGCCCATAGGAAATAAAAACTTTGCAAGCCAACGGCACTGGCGGTCAGCGCCAGCATACAGCACTGACACGAGACATCCACGTTACCAAAATAATACATGGAGAAGACAGACAGACGTAAATCAATTAAATATGCCTACGGAACCTAATACGTCTGAATATCTATTACAGGCGCCGAAACATGAAATAAATTCTCAGGGAAACGTTTCAGGCCCCTCAGAAAGATAAATTGGACCCAGAGGGTGCCCAGAATATTTAATAGGTCCAAGACAATTTTAGTGCCGTCTTGTAGTGATATTAAAAACAAGTTACCTATATTTAATGATTTTTGTGTAGAAAATGTTTATTTTAAGGCTTTGATTGACTCAGGTGCAACAATTAGTATCATAAACTCTTGCGTATTTAATATGTTGCCTCTGCATATTAGACGACAGAGGAACCCTAATATTCCCAATTTAACGAGCGTAACAGGTCATAAATTAAATGCAAAAGGTTCAATTTGCCTAAACGTAAAAAGAGACAATAGAACCTTTATGACAAATTTTATTATATGCAATAACTTCCCATATGAGGCTATTATAGGCGCAAATTTTCTAAGGTCTAATAAAATACTATTAGACGTTGCTAATGAGAGGCTGGTCTACCCAGCTAAGGTAGGGGAAGACATTTCTACCTTAAGAAATCGTAACAGAGGTTAAGAAGACAACGTAACAGTATACAAAATTTCTGGTGGTATAATGTCGCAGTATTTTCAACCTCATGTCTCGCAAAGACATGGCATAATTGGAAATTTGTTCAACTACCCTGAGAGATATTGCAGAAATGAAGTAAATTTAAATAATAAAAGCATTGAATCTGCGAAAATAAAAATAGGAGATATGCGACAGTACAGGTCAAACGAAATTAAGAAAATAGCGGAATTATGGAAAAACATAGTAAAACCCAACGTGACGCCACAGAATGCTGCAATGGCGCAACATGGCGTCAGTATGAATCTAATAAACAATGTAAATAAAGAGCAATACTACGGGTTCACGATAAGGAAAACAAGAATCCCTCACAAAACAATGCAAAAAATTCAAATATCACAGATGATTGAGCCAGTGATTAGCAAATCAGAAATATGGTTTGCGACACCATCTGAAATACCCCAAAATCTGCTATGCGAGGAACAGATTATATCTTAAGACAAAGGAGAAGGTTTTATTCAGGTAAATAATAATCACGAAAATGATACAATTACAATTAAAAAGGGGACGTGTCTAGTTCAAATCCAAGTTTTAACGGAGAATGATTTAAATAGATGGGAAAATTCTAAAAGAAACCTAGTTAACGGTATCAAAACTTCACATAACAAATATCCTTTAACTAAATCGCAATTTTTAAACAAGTTTAATATGGATCACATTACGGACTTGGAACTTAAGAAAAAATTATGCGAATTATTATGGAATTTTAAAGATGTATTCTCTGCATCTGAAGATGACATCGGGATAATACCATTTTATTAACATTAAATTTTAACGACTGGTAATCCCGTAGCGAAACAACCATATCGTGTACCATATAAGCACAAAGAATGGTTAAAAATAAAATCCATGAATTAGAAAAAAATGAAATTATACGCCAAAGTATAAGTCCGTATAGTGCACCAGTGATCTTAGTACAAAAAAGAATGGAGATCTTAGACTCGTAGTAGATTATAGAGCCCTCAACAAACAAGTAGTTAGCAATAAATTTCCTCTACCAAGATTATATGAAATTCTTGACTCAATTTCAAGCAAAAACAAAATTTTTACTTCTTTGGACCTTACCCAAGGCTACCACCAAGTGAAAATAGCCGAAAAGGATGTCCATAAAACTACATTTTCAGCATCTGAATGTGGTTCATATGAATACTTAAGAGTACCATTTGGGCTTAAAACAAGTTCAAGCGCGCTATGTAGACCCCTTTTACACTTGTTAAGAGGATTAAAGAATATAATTCATTTTGTTGATTATATTATATGCGTAGGGGAAAACACTGAACACCACTTAGCAACATTAACTAAGGTGTTTGAGAAGTTCAGGCAAGTCAATTTAAAATGCTGGCCTGAGAAAGTAAATTTATTTCAACCTAAGATTAAGTTGTTAGGAGCAGTAGTAACCTAGGGAGAGATATCCAGAGACCCTGAGAAAATAAAATGTGTTGAAAAACTCCAGCACCCCAAAACTATGAAGGAATTAAGGGGAATTTTAGGCCTTACTGACTACTTCAGGAAATTCGTACGCAATTATGCCCAAATTGCAAAACCTCTCACGGAATTAACTAAAGGGAATTCCCATAATATTACCTGGTCCCAGGAAGCTCAAACTTCCCTAGACCGTCTCAAAAAGGCGCTCACTTCTGAACCAATTTTATCACTCCCTGATTTCGAAAACGGAAAACGGAAAACGGTTACGACAGATGCTAGCTCAAAGGGCATAGGCGCTATCCTTTCGCAAATTATCCCGGTAGAAAACCCTAATCCTCTAGAGAGAACGCCTAAACAAAAACAAATAGAAAAAGTTATATGCTATTCGAGTAAAACCTAATCAAAAGGCGAAAGTAGTTATTCCGCCACAAATTTAGAATTACTATCTATTATCCACCACTTGGACAAATTTAGACATTATTTAATTGGTAGAAAATTTATACTACGATCAGACCATAAAAGGTTGCAGTACCTGCGCACATTCAAAAACCCCACGGGCATTCTAGCTAGATGGATTATGAAAATCCAAGACCGAGATTACGAATTTGAACATTTAAAAGGTAAACAAAACGCAGCTTGTGACTTTTTGATTAGATACCCAGAAAATAGTCCGTCAGAAACTGAAGAAAATGAAGTTAATGCTATTAATGCTAAAAGCAAACACACACGTAAGAAAAACAAAGTCAAAGACACAGTAAAAGAAAATGAGATTAACTTTTGTCCCTTAACTTTGGAAAATATAAAAAGAAAGCAAAAAAGGACGAAATGTGTGTAGCACTAATTGATTATTTTGTGAATGATGATGCGTTTCCGGATAAATTCAAAACTCTTAGAAAAGAAATAGATAATTTTTACTACGATCTTGATGAAGAGATACTGTGTAGAATCGTGACTTCTGAGACAAACAGAAACCAAACCTCAATAATACCTGTATTACACAAAACTTGATAGGGCCTGCATTTGAATATTTTCATTCGGATACAGGTGGATATTTAGGAGTTATGAAAACGTTCCATAAGTTAAAACAATACTTTTATGTCCCGTCTGCAATGACAAAACTTAAAGAATTCGTAAGTACATGCGAAGCATGTAACTTAAGAAAAATCCCCCCACCTTACCCAAATCCTCCAATGGGAAGGATCCAGGTAGCAAAGTACCCCTTCGATAGTACCTCATTTGACCTATACGGGACAAGTGGAGGCTTACCTGTTTCTAGCAGAGGCCATACTTGTATTCTTTCCGCTATAGATCATATTTCCGTATTTACTTTTGCAAAAGCATTAAAGAATCAAGTTGCATATGCCACAAGTAAGGCATTAGCTAAATTATTCAAACAATTTGGCATTCCTAGTAAAAATTAGAGTGGTAACGGTAGCAATTTTGTTTTGAAAGTAACAAAAGACTTGATGAGTTTTCTTAACATAGAGAAAACGGTGACAGCGCCGTACCATCCCCAAGCTATTGCTAAAATATAAAACAGTAACAAAATATTCTCGAACGTTCCAATTATTTGTAAGAAAGAAAACAGGGGCGACTGGGATAAAATCTTACCTTAATGAACTAACGTAATCAATACGATTTATTCAGAAACAACCAAAGAAAACCCGTTTTATATATTTTTTGGTCGTGATTTTAAAATCCCGCATGATGAGATTATTGAATCTCGGCAGTATTATAACAACTCAGAAGATTACAAACAAGAATTCATAAATAGGATGATGAAAACTTATAAAATAGTTAGGCAAGAGTTGGAAAAATGTAAAATAAACCGAGAGCTAAGATACCAACCCAAAGTCAAGGGGAGTATAAGTTTCAAAGTAGGAGACTGCGTCTATCTAAAGAACGAAGCAAAAAGAGAAGTAAAAAAGCTTTCCAACAAATATTCATGACATTACAGAACATTCAAAAAGTACGATAACGATTATTCTTTTAAAATGGAGATCCCCAATCGTAGAAAAACTTACAGGGCGCATGTTATCCGAAAAAAAAGAGCCAAATTTCCAGAGATCTGGGTATCACATCCCTCTTCTTCTCATTCGTCAGATTCGGAAAATGAGCCCCCTAGGTCAAGATTGGCAGAGCTAAAACCTTTTAATTTCAAGCAAGACTATTTCGAGAATCACAGTGATGAACAAAATTTTGAAGAATTTTTAGCTATGGAAAATCTAGTTATTCCAGAGAAAAAATCCCTAATACCAGTAAGAATAAAACGCCAAAAAGTCCAAAAAGTTATTCATCGGTGAGCGCAGGAGATTTAGATTATACAATTTCTCCAAAGACCCGATTTTTCTCCGATAGAATTTAGACCCCTTGTCCCCCCCAATGATTTCCAGACGATATGGTTTCCCCTGCAACAACGATAGAAAGACCCCTGTCTTTACAGGAGGAATTAAACAGAGCTGTAGAAACCCCCGGTATTGCTGTAAAGAAAACTCCCCTCCAAGATTTAATTAAAACAAACCTACGAGAAGCTATGGACTTAATTAATTTCCCCTTAAAAAAGAGTCAAAGTACATTGCCCAAGAACAAAACTCCCGACGATGACCAGCAAGGTCAACATCATGATATAACCGTTTCCAAAGTCAAACCTAAAAGGTGAACTTCGTGGAGGGAAATCTTCGTGCAAAAAATGCCCCATCCCCTTGAAGACATGACTTTCAAACAATGGAGGAACCCCACAAAAACTATTGATTCCTCCCAAAGCTCTCAAGAATCTTTCAAATCCCCCGAGTTGAGAACTCAAGTCGAGGACTTAGGGAATAAACCTTCTACTTCCAGAGGAGTAGAAATTTACGAAGGAAGGGCAGGTGACACCTCAAAAAGTGCCACCTCTACAAGTTCTAATCCGGATTCGTTGGAAACCAGTTCCAAAGAGTCTGACGGTGAATCAGATCATAGAGTAGCTAAAGAAATAGGAAAATTAAGACCAACCTCAGCAGCCGCACACGGGAAACAAACTAAATAAAAAGGGAAATAATTTTGGAAAAAACAAAACAAAAAGTTTGACCTTATTTTGTTAGAAAAACCGAAAAAGAAAAAACCGTACGAAACAGACGAGAAAATAACGACACAGGCAGGCAGAACGGTTAAAAAACCTGACAGATGGAAATATCCCTAATTAATGCAAAGAAAAATTTCAAATACCCTATAATTAACTATACCCCTATAAATGTGAAATAATCAGTTGGATAACCTATAATACACCCAGTTATTGAGATCAACAATGGAACTTATATCATGGAGAGGGGAGGTCGTGTTTTCAAAGTCAATGTCATCGATTCTATACGTGAGTCGGTGATATTCATACTTTGAATTTATACTCCTCTATGGAATTCAACTTATATTCTACAAATGAACTATGGAAAATATCCTCTACTCAGTATTAAGTTGTGTAATCAAACCTAATTGGACGGACCACGTTTCGTGGGAAGTCTGGGAGGAGCTCGCCCAAATGTAGATTTTAATTTGTTGGGTTTTGGCGGTCCCCTTGGATTTTCTATGAAAAATCGACCCATGCCCTAACCAAGATGTATATTATCCAAAACAAGAAATTATCAGTACAGAAGCGTCTAATTATATCAAATATTTTGTGTTAGTGCAGATTATAATTATTTTAGGCCTAAACATAAAAATAGGATACCAGTGTAATTACGTGCTGCACGCTTGCTTATTCATGTGTTTCTTACTCGAGAAATATAATGTTTCGTACTCGAGAAATATATTTACCAATGGTTGGCTATTGGTACGTTTATATGTAGAATTTCATGGCGGATGTGGAATTATATCTCAATAATAATATGTAAAATTTTAAAACCATTTGATCAATTAAGATAGATGGATTGGAACTCTGTGAATGTCCAATGGCGACTAAGTAAAACCCACAAGGAATTCCCCATTAATGTGAAGGTGTTTTTCGCTTAACGGAGTCTAATAAAAATTTAATATCATATTTATTTATTCAGTGCTGAAGACTTTGCTCAAACAATAGCCTTCTAAAAAGATATTGATGTCAGTTCTTCTTTATGCTTACATTTTTTGCAAAGCATCAACGGGAATATACGTAGAAAAGCCTGGAAATCCTGCATGTAATTAACTTATTCAAAGGTTGAATATGAGGCACCAATGTTGACTTGTAATTACGGAAAAATTCTGAGACTAGGAAGACGAAAACCAAGAGAAGAACACGGGGGAACAGATGAAATGTGGAGGTTAAACCCGACACCCCCTGAGAACGTCTAAGCCAAAAAATAGGGAAGACATTTAGAAAACGAGTGGGTATAGAGGTTTCCATTCGTCCTTGTTATGTCTTGTTCCCTCATTGTAGTATCGTTTACGTAAAACCGTGTGGTTACGACGCCGCAACATGCGTTTCTTAAACAGCACGGACGCACGTGAACAATGCAGGCATGAAATAAGTTGTAAAATTAGACCTAAAAAAATTAACCATGTAGCATAAACCCTGTTTAAATGATTATTTTAAATCTATTGTAAAATTATCTAAGTGTTGAAAGAAGTTAAAATAAAGTGTGTGTAGTAGTGTATATTAGAAAGTATAATAAGAGACCACAGTTAAAGTTGAAGAATTAATATTTCATGAAATCGTTAGGCTATAACAACTTAGAAGAAACTTCTATGTGTTGAATTTCCCAATGGGAAGTATGTTGTTTTATTATAACCCAATTAATGCGTGAATTATTGTATGAGTATTTACTTCAAAGAATGTGTGATTCTGCCTCGTTATTTTTATTACAGGAAGTAAATGGACACATTGGTTATTGAGCATTACAATGAGCTGCCCAGTACAGATACGACCCAGTAGCATCTATTTTCATCATATCTCAACCAACGAAGAGTACTCACCATAGACTCCAGGCAATTTTCATCCCAGCTTCGTCTACAAAAACAACAATTACCTTCGATCGTCGTTTCTTCGACCATGAACCATATTACGTATCAGGTAACACTATATTTGAATCTTAGTATCCAGCTCGATCAATACCAGATCCGTACGAGATATTTAACGATATTTGAAGTTAAATGATATTTAAAGACATTTGAAGATATTTGAAGCTGAAGTTAGAGACAATTTGAAGTTTAATTCTGAGAACCTCATCGATCAATACAAGATAAACGATATTTAACGATATTTGAAGTTAAATGATATTTAAAGACATTTGAAGATATTTGAAGCTGAAGTTAGAGATAATTTGAAGTTTAATTCTGAGAACCCCATTGATCAATACAAGATAAAAGATATTTAACGATATTTGAAGTTAAACGATATTTGAAGATGTTTGAAGTTCAAGTTAAAGACAATATGTTAAAAGAATCACTATAGTTTGATGACAACCCATTCTAAATCCAAACTTCAATTACCCCGTGATTAACCTAGGAATCACCGAAAAGGCTAATCGACACAAGCCATGAGCTAACAATTTTATAAAAGGCACAAATGAACAATTTTAAGCGAGAATATATTCTCTATGTGCCTCAAAAAATCCTAAAAATGATATGCTGAGAAGAAAAACACCAACACCTGTAATGGGAAGCATCATTTCCCAGTTAACTATCAGACAAAACTTGTCGTGTGAAGACAGTCAGGCTCGAACTGTTCCATGAAGAAACCATAACGTAAATGCTTCAAAATTTTTGCCAAGACAAAAAGAATGAAGGACAATGATTTACAACTGAAGGGTGTAGTACACTAAGGACTCGAAGGTGATGAATAGATGTGAATCTGCATGTGTTACTTCCTAATAACTTTGATAATTCAAAAATCCCAATAGTTAAAGTGTTTTAATGTTACCAGTGAATATGGTAAACCCAATATTGTTTGTTATAAATCATTCATGTATGTACCGCTAGACGTTCAAGTAGAATTAGATGTATTATTATTATGTCATTCATTTAATGTATCGTAGATAGAATGTAGCATGTCATATAGACATAAAAATAAAAAAAAAGCCTTGTAAAAATTGAATAAAAAAAAATCTTTAGTATAGTAGCTAGCCTAGAACCATGAATAATCTTAGTCCGGTAGATGAATTTTAGATAGGGATGTAGAATAAAAAAAAAATGGTAATAGAGAAAATTTTTAGCACTCCTGATTAAGCCATAGCACATATATAAAATAATTATGTAAAAGAAATAGTTAATAAATGGCGAACATTTAAAAAGCCCAAAGGCGAGCAGTTACTAATGACGGGACGTCATTAATTGATGGGAAGGGGGATATGTACCATGAGTAAAATGCGATATATTTAAAATTCCAAAATAAAGTTCCTTCTTTCTAAAGATAATTCTGACTCCTATAACTAAGCTAAATCTAGTTTCAAAAATGAAAAAGTCCTTAATCAGGAAAGAAAAGAAACTACGGTCTTTGGATTTCGCTAAGACAGTGAGCAATAAGAAAGGTGCTACGCACAATATTTCTAAGGAAGTTTAAACGATAAGAACCGTGTGAACGCCTGAATCATCAAAAATATTTAAGACGTGTTATTGGACGAGGGTTCGCGTCCTTTGGCCACGTGAGCCAATGGCGAGCCAACCCTTACAGCGCAAGACGAAAGAACTGCGTTTGGTAGTGGGGTAAAAGTCCTTTTTAAAATTATTCGTAAAATCAGATTTGGAAGGATTAGTAGATCAGAGTCGAGATCATTCAGACAAAATTCTTAGTCTTCCATCGTTGTCACCGTTATTGTAATTTGAAGTGACCCATTGCTGTGCACTTAAGTATATAAGTTCAATAAATCTATTGCCTCATTTATCTGTGTTTATTTCATCTTATATGTCTGCATCCAGTCTGATAATAGGTAATTAGTTCGTATGTCTCCAAGGTAAACGCTCCCAAAGGAATATGATCTCCAGATAGCTCGAGAAAAAAGAGGCCACATTTTTTCATCCCTACAAATACCAAAAGTTGTCATCGCTACGGCTTATAACGTTTCTAACCCCTGTTAGCCTATAAGTATTCGTGTCTCTGAAGTCAGATCAAATCGTGCCGTTGAAACAAAGTTCTGAGACGTCAGAATTTCTAGTTCAATAATTCTTAATTCCTCATAACTTTTGATGGATTAAATTAAATGAAATAATTCAAAGATATTCAAGATCAGCATTAAAATACAATTCGATTAATATGTATGTTGGAGAAATTACAGCATCTGGTTCAAATATAAGAAATAATAATAGGGAAATAAACCTATGCCATTCATATCTGATTTATTGAGAAAGCCAGGTTTTATTATTGACTAGTAAGAATACGTTTGATTTAAATACCAATTTTTCCATCGCTACAAATAAACAATTTCTATCGCTACACGATTGGCTTAAGTGGCCCGAGGATGCGAAAACTTCGTCCAATAAATTGTTTTAAATATTTCTGATTATTCGAACGTTCACACGGCTCTTATAGTTTAAACTTCCTTAGAAATATTGTGCGTAGCATCTTTTTTATTACTAATTATCTTAGCGAAATTCAAACCGACTAGCGTCGTTGTTTGACTGAAGCTAGAATGCAATTTCTCTTTTTGCTGATTAAGAATTTAGACTGTTGGAAGCGGTATTTTGAACTCAATTAGGGGACGTTTTAATTCCTGTCAGAATCATCTTTAGAAGGAAAGAATCTTTGTATTTTAAATATATCGCATTTTGCTTACGGTACACGCCCACGGGTGGTTGGCCAAATAGAGTTGGTCGGTACGTGTCGAGGGGCCCCCGTGGAGGTACCCCCTATAGTAACAGATATTGTGACTATTACCGCATTACTCCGGAAGATTCAGATTTTGATGCAGCTAATACCGAAGAGCGACAGGTACGCAGGGACTAGGAAAAACCCGGCCATATACATCGAATAAGTTTAGTAACCTGGAACGTACAAGGTGTGAAAAATAAAGTGAAACAGATTAGTGAAGATTTAGTCAATAAGTCAATAGTGATATAGTCAATAGTCAATAGTCAATAGTGAAGATTTAGTGAAGATAAGTCAATCGATATTATAGGGTTAGTTGAAACATGGCATAGCGCAAGTGACCCTCCGATATTCGACGGTTTTAGTGTTGAGCATGTTGCGCGAAAGCCAGCTGGAAACATGCGCTACTATGGAGGGATAACCGTGATACTAAGTAAAGCTCGTTTCCGGAGATATCATAGAATTGCTAGTAATTCAGAGAACATTCTTTGGGTACGATTGGAGTTAGTGAGAAACAAATTGATGACTTTAGGATCTGTGTATATAGTGCCTCAGAATAGTTCCTATAATAGAGAGGAAACATGGGATGTGTTAGCTGAAGAGTTAAGTAGACTAAGAAGGGATTTTACAGAGGATATTTTGTTGTTATGGGGGATTTTAACGCTTATACGGGTGCTGTATTAGAAATGGAGAGTGTCTCGTTCCGAGAAGTGCCAGACTTGGTTCCATCTGAGTATGGAATGCCTAGAATTAGCAGAGATATGGATAGGAGGGTGAATTGTTGAGGGAGAAGGCTCTTGGAGCTCTGCTCGGAGAATGGTCTAATAATTGGGAATGGGAGATTTGGAACTGATGGGGGAGTAAGGGAGTTTAGCTGTATGTCGGGAGCTCGTCCGAGTCTGATAGATTATGTGTTGGTTGACAGTGGGCTTGCAGCTCCATCAGTTGACGTTGAGGTACTTCAGTCAGTTGGTTCAGACCACTGGTCAGTTAGGTTAGAGTTGGGTATAGAGGTTGAAGGTAAGAGGAGCGGTATTGTAAAGAGGTATGAGACAGTCGGTCAAGAGAAGGTTACAGTTCGAAAACCGTCAAAAAGATATTGGAATAATAAAGAAATTGATAATATGACTGAGAGGAGAGCAAGACCAGAAGTAATGGATAGATTAGAGGAGATTAGAAATCTAGATTGCGGTGCTGAGGAAGTCCTTGCCGAGTTATGTGAGTTTTTGCACCAGCGGTCTAGTAAAGCGGTAGAAAGGAAAGTTAAATTAGGAGATAAAGGATATTATGATGAGGAATGTAGAAGATTAAAGCAGGAGGTAGAAACAGGATTAGAAATTGTTAGGCAGTGCCAGGATGAAGAATTGCGGTTAGAAGCGTTGAATTTTATTGAGTTAAGAATAGGGAATATAAGAAATTGCTGAAGAGGAAAAGTCGGGAATGGGATAGTTTAGAAAGGAATAAGATGATGGAGGATTTTACACTAGGGAATGTTAAAGAATTTTGGAGTAGAATGAGAAAAGAAAGAGCTAGTATTTCAGGTCGAACTCCTTTACCAGTGTCATGGCCGAGTTATTTTGAGACTTTAGGAGGAGATTGTGACGAGCTAGAAAAGGATAGTCAGTCGGCATGTTCAGGTGAAAGTATTTTCCCACTGCAGGAGACTGATTATGAATTAGTAGGAGAAGTATCAAGATAGGAGGTGAGAGAAGTAGTTAGTAAGATGAAAGTAGGGTCCGCACCGGGTTTGGATGAGATACCAGCCCGGGTGGTTAAGAAATTTTTGTCGGTGTTTTTGTCGATATTAGTTATAACATTTATTAGTATTGTATCTACAGGTAAGTGCCCAGAATTATGGAAGACTTCAGTTGTTATACCACTTTTTAAGAAGGGGGACCCTAGCTCGAATGATAACTATAGGCCCATAGCTCTAGCACCAGTTTTTAGTAAAGTGTTAGAAAAAATTTTAGATAGGAGGCTAGATAGGTGGTTAGATAAAATAAGATTATAAATGAAGAGCAAGGAGGATTTAGGAAATGCTATAGTACAGCAGATACGGCATTTGTGCTTAGAGCTTTAGTCGATAAGTATGGAACAGGGACTAGCCGTCTACATGCAGCTTTTTTAGACCTAAGAAAAGCTTTTGATAATGTTGAGAGGGTGCTTTTGGTAGATATTCTTAGAAGTATAGGATTACCCAGTATTTTTGTGAGGTTAGTTACTAGCATGTATTGCGGAACTAAGGTGGTAGTAAAGGTAATAGATCAGGGTTTTTCCAGAGTATATAGAAACCGTAAAGGGGTAAAACAAGGTAGTGCTCTTTCCCCCCGTTTGTTTTCTATATTTATAAATGATTTAGTTCAGTTTTTGGAAAGAAGGTGGGCTCCGACAGTGGGTCTTGGCTCAAAATTATTTTCAGTTTTTGCTTTTCGCTGATGATAGCGTACTTGTAGCTAAATTAAATAAAAAAAGCAAGTTTTTTCAACTGAAAGTAAGGAACGACGTTAAAACTTAAAACGAACAAAAATTATTCCGTATATGAAAGGGGCTGTACCCTCCACAACGCCTTGCTCTTCACGCTAAAGTTTCTTATTGTTTAAAAAAATGGAGTTGTGAGACAGAGTCAAACTTTAGCGGAAAGAGCGAGGCGTTAAGGAGGGGACAGCCCTTCATATACGGAATAATTTCTGTTCGTTTTAAGTTTTAACGTCGTTCCTTACTTTCAGTTAAAAAACTTGTTTTTTTTATTTAATTTTTGAACGTTTTTGAATTAATGCAGGTTTTGATTTTGGCTCACCGTACATGAATAATTAAAACAAAATTTGCATAATATATTTGGTTAAATGGCTTTCTCGAAACTTGTTTAATTTTATTTACGAACGTTTTTATTTGTAATAAATATACGTAACTTAGAATTAACTTACGTATCGAACTTCTATATTCATAAATTTTTAACACGTATATTAGGGGGTTCGCCCCCTAGTCAATACCCTGCTCTTTAAACTATATTTAGAATTTTTTTTTCCATTTCTTTAAAAATTATATATTAGTCACAGACTTTTTACCATCTTAAAAGATTGTTTTTTTTTTTTATTTAATTCCAGATCTTTTTATTCATTACTTATAGGAAATTTGGCGCCCCCTTCAGAGTAAGGTCCGGTCCCCCATGAAAAGGGCGGGACGGGACAAAGCCTTCTCTCTAGGGAACCACCCGCTCCGTCCCCCACCTACCAGAAAAAATCTCCTCTGAAAAAGTCTGTATACTTCCCAATAACCAATACTATATGTTAACATTGAGTAAAGTTCATAACTTTCAGCCCTCTCCCTGGGGACTTTGGGGATCAAGTCATCCTAAAAGACATTTTTATCATATTTTCGACCATGCTGAACAAAATGGCTATCTCAAAATTTTAATCGGATGACTTTGGGAAAAAATTGAGCGTGGGAGGGGGCCTAGTTGCCCTCAATTTTTTTTGGTCACTTAAAAATGTAAATAGAACTTTTAATTTCCGTTCCAATGCGCCCTCCCACTATTTTATAGTACCACGGGGTCTATACTATCACCCCTGGGAAAAAAAACAAAAAACAAACAAACAAACAAACAAACAAACAAACAAACAAATAAACACGCATCCGTGATCTTTCTTCTGGCAAAAAATGCAAAAATCCACATTTTTGTAGATAGGAGCTTGAAACCTCTACATTAGGGTTCTCTGATACGCTGAATATGATGGTGTGATTTTCATTAAGGTTCTATCATTTTTAGGGGTCTTTCCCCTTTTTTTGAAAATCAGCCAAATTTTCTCAGGCGCGTAACTTTTGATGGGTAGCTCTAAACTTGATGAAAGTTATATATTTGAAATCAGCATTGAAATCTGATTCTTTTGATATATCTATTGGTATCAAAAACCCGTTTTCTAGAGTTTCGGTTACCATTGAGCCGGGTCGCTCCTTACTTACAGTTCGTTACCACGAACTGTTTGACATGGAGAAGAATCACATGAATGGGATATTTATGTCTCCTTTTCCTTCAAGATTTGACTTAAAAATGACGTGAGAGACGCATTATAGCAGTGATGCAATATATTTGTTCCTGCTTAAATATTTGTTTATTAGATAATTGAATTTTGCCAAAGTGTTTATTTTCTTCTAAGGTTTTGGCTATTTATATTCAATTCGCAAACTAGTTTAACTGTACATTGTGCCTCTTGCCTATCTGTGTGGATCATGCTATATAAGAATAATCAACGAAATATTCGATTGTCTATCTCCATTACTTGATTTTAAATTTGTGGATTATTTTCAATTTTGATTATTTTCAATTTTCAATATATATATATATATATATATATATATTATATATATATATATATATATATATATATATTTTTTTTTTTTTTTTTTTTTTTTTTTTTTTTTTTTTTTTTTTTTTTTTTTTTTTTTTTTTTTTTTTTTTTTTTTTTTTTTTTTTTTTTTTTTTTTTTTTTTTTTTTTTTTTTTTTTTTTTTTTTTTTTTTTTTTTTTTTTTTTTTTTTTTTTTTTTTTTTTTTTTTTTTTTTTTTTTTTTTTTTTTATATATATATATATATATATATATATACTATATATATATATATATATATATATATATATATATATATATATATATATATATATATATATATATATATATATATATATATATATATATATATATATATATATATATATATATATATATATATATATATATATATATATATATATATATATATATATATATATATATATATATATATATATATATATATATATATATATATATATATATATATATATATATATATATATATATATATATATATATATTGACGGCGCACATGATGATTGACGGCGCACATGATATTGACGGCGCACATGATGTTGAACCAACAATTGTGTCTTTTTACAGAGAAAATATCAGACCTGTCGCCCAACTGTTGTAGCGGGGATGGAGCCCCAGGCCCTGTATTGCCAAGTGGTGCATAAATCCACTGTGCTACCACAGGGTTCAGAATAATGACATAACGAGAATTCGAATCTGGTTTACCATGGTTAGAGCTTGCGGTCGTAACCACTAGTCTATATAACAAACTCAATAAATTTTACCAAAAAATAATATTAGTAGATTTGGAAAAGAAGGAAGAGGAAAAAAGTATTAATACAGTCATGGTACAGACGAACTTCGCAAAGAAACAATATCATTTGATTAATTTTCACATCAAGGAAAAGGAGACAAAGAATAGCACTAGCTTTTATCAGACTGCAAAACCCTTCGCATTTCTAAATTTACTATTAATTTAGGTTATTAGTAATTTGGTAAATCTTATAATACCAGAAATTATGCTAATAATTTAGGAATAGAAAAACAAATGAAAAAATAGAAAATATACAGTCATGTTGCAAAAGAAAATCACGATCGAATTTTTTTTTTTTTTTTTTTATTCACTTCCATACAAAGAAAAGGGAAAAAAGAATATCACTATCTTTTATGAAACCAAAAAAAACCCTTTACTTCTAAATTCTGTGGTAATTTTGGTTACTAGTAACTTTATTATAACTGGTAACTGTATTATAACTCTTCTATGAAAAGAAGGTGAAGTAATTTATAGAAAAATTTGACATTCTCAAATTTTTACTCGTCGATATTCTTACTCGTCGAGTTTGACATTCTCAAAATTTTACGATAGTCGAGTGGCTGAGAGCGTGTGCACAGATCGAAGGTGGGCAGGTTCAAACCTTCCTTTCGTAAGGAAATCGTCGTATTAATATAAAGGTCCAATTTTTTAACTTTTCGAATTAAGCATGGGTACTGTTTCTGTTCTGTTATCAAAGTACCTATTTCTGTTCTGTTCATGCAGAAAACAGAACAGAAATAGATGACCTGTTTTTTTGTTTTCCTGTTCTATTTCTGTTTTTATAACAGTTATTTTTCCTATTTCTGTTTTTATCTGACTCGTTTTTCTTCTGTTCCCGATTTTATTTTCGTGTACGAGAATGCGATATTCGGGAATTTCTACTACTACTACTACTACTACTACTACTAACAATTCACCTCAGCACCAAGCCGAGAATGAGTTACTCGGAAATTTCAAACCTACAAAATATTGTTTCAAATCGTAAAGAAGCGCGGTTATACGTTTATATTTTAAATAAGCATGGTTATATTATTTCATTAATTTCCTGAACTACTTCAGCCCACCTTTACGTGACTTGTGGAGGGGGGGGATCGCATAATCTTATATTTACGCCATTGAAAAAGTGGTAGATCCAGAGTTTCTGGAGGAAGAGAGGTTTGGTTTTTCCCTTGGGAATGAACCACAAAAACAGGACTTCATAATCAAAAGAATGCCCATTCGTATTGTTAAAGCAAAACTTTGAAGTATTAACAATGTCAAACTTGTATACCATTTACTTGTATACCATCGGATCGGTTTATCCAAACCAATCTGATAAAAATTATGAGATAAACATTTTGTTAAAAATAGTTCAAACATAAGATAATAAAAACTCCGGGGTCAACACCCCCCCCCAAGACCCAGGGGACGGCGTTGTAAGTTAAGCCCTGGGGGCCTATATGGTTCTTATAGAAGAGATGGTGGTGTAAACTTCAGAGAGGGCTCATTTGATTGGAAATTGAAATTTCTAGTTACCTTTTTATGAGTCAAAAGGGATTGGAAGACATCTACCCCCCCCCCTTCCCCCAATCATCACATAACAAAAACTGTGGGATCAACATAACCCCCCAGCGACCGGAGGACGGGTTTTAAATTATGCCCTGGGGCATACAACTTATAATATTAAACGAATATTATTTTGTAGTTATTCCAACGTTGAAAATATATAACGTAAAAATCTTTCCAAAAAAGCGAATTTAGTAAATTTGCTGCGTACTACTCATTTACGACAGTAAGTTAAATTTAATTCAACCCAAATTTTCATGTTTATTTTTAAAGTTGTAATAAGTATAAAAGTACATATTTGTAATGTGATTTGTTTTATGCCATTAATAGTAAAATTACCAATAAATTTACTACATATTAAGCATGTATTGGTAAATGTAGTAAATTTAGTTCTTAACAGTAATTTCTTGTTATTGCTAGTTTGAATTTTAACAGGCAATTGTATCTGCTGCAACTTAAGTTTATTATGGTGTTTTTTAAAATTAAATTTTAAAAGTGTCAACATAAAACGTAGTAGTATGCATATAGTGCCTTCTGTTTAGTTCAAAATTCGCCTCAACATACCCTGAAAGTTATAAATTAATGTTTTAAGCCGTTCCTGAGATATTGCTGGTAGGCCTACACCCTTTTGACAATCTACATGACCATAGTGTTTTTGATTTAGTTCAATATCCCCCTAAAGATTCACTGAAAGGTTCACTATAGTTTTAGTTGTAGCAGTAGCATTAGAACCAGTATGCCCATAGCAGCAGTCGTTTTTTTTTGCAACATCAAGCTCAGCATGCGTTGAAAGTTTTAACTTATTGCGCATAGTGTCTTTTGATTTAGTAGCAGTAGCAGTGTGCACTTAATGCCTTTTCGTCCATTGATCATCCCCCTCATAATTCTTTAAAATTCCAACTTAGGAGGCTACCCTAAGCCAGGCCTTCCTAAACTATGGGTCACGATCCCAAATGTGGCCGCGTACCAAACTCATGGGGTTATAATATATATATTAATATATATATATATATATATATATATATATATATATATATATATATATATATATATATATATATATATATATATATATATATATATATATATATATATATATATATATATACTATATATATATATTATATTATATATATATATATATAACACAATTAATACCAGAAAAATATTTACTGAAGAAAAAAGTTTCAATGGAAGCAAAGCTTAGTTTTTGCTCTTCCTGTGAGTCCCCCATCAGTCCCCCTATTATTCCTGTCTTCAAGTTCTCCATCAGACCCTCCTGATTTACTGGACGATTCCAATTCAGAAACTTCAGTATTTTCATTTTCACCATAGCGTCGGATTTGAGTTCTCTTTCTTGGCTCACTTATCATGAGTCCCAACTAGAAAAAATAGAACTAAAATAGTAACTAATATTTACAAATTTTCATGGTTTACAAGCTGGTGACAAGAAAAAGGAAAAAAAGGACTTTTAAGTTACATTGATGAATGGTTACTCTAATAGTATTTTTACAAGTCAAAGTTTCGTCATAACTATGTTTAAAAAGACATTTGGGTATTTTTCGAAGTTTTATGCACTATGTTTTTTAAAGTTTTGATTTTTCTTCCTTTTTTGCATTCCACTGTAATACCGTGCTGTATAGTGGACAATAGATGTATATATATATATATATATATATATATATATATATATATATATATATATATATATATATATATATATATATATATATATATATATATATATATATATATATATATATATATATATATATATATATTATATATATATATATATATATATATATATATATATATATATATATATATATATATATATATATATATATATATATATATATATATATATATATATATATATATATATATATATATATATATATATATATATATATATATATATATATATATATGTATATATATATATATATTGAAAATTGAAAATAATCAAAATTGAAAATAATCCACAAATTTAAAATCAAGTAATGGAGATAGACAATCGAATATTTCGTTGATTATTCTTATATAGCATGATCCACACAGATAGGCAAGAGGCACAATGTACAGTTAAACTAGTTTGCGAATTGAATATAAATAGCCAAAACCTTAGAAGAAAATACATACTTTGGCAAAATTCAATTATCTAATAAACAAATATTTAAGCAGGAACAAATATATTGCATCACTGCTATAATGCGTCTCTCACGACATTTTTAAGTCAAATCTTGAAGGAAAAGGAGACATAAATATCCCATTCATGTGATTCTTCTCCATGTCTAGAACACAAACATCGTCCTTCAAGACAAGGCTGGTTGAGAGATTGATGGAGTTGTTTCAAGCAGTGAGTTGTTCACAGAGCACAGGTAATATAAAATATGTTTCATATCTAAACTGATTAATGACAACCAAAATAGCTTCATCCTCATCTTTTGAGTCACTCTCACATTATTTTATAAGGGTTTCACTCAAGGCTAAAGAAAATTGAACACTCATAAGAATGAAGCCTCAACAATAAAAAAAAGTTATCATAAACTCCTAGTTATGATTATGTTTTATAGCAATCCAAGGTCAACTTTCTACTTCATGACCTCCCATCCCACACTTCCTTTTCAATCATAAAGAATTCAATTTTTCTGGGCTGCAGGAAGAACAAGAATATTTTTGCTTTTGAGTACAATTTGGGATATGGTGCTTCTTTACTTTTTTTTCTATTTGGTCAAACAACAAAATATTGGAATATGAGTTTCATAAGATATCTCCTTTAGGGGCAGAGGGATTCTTCTAGTCCAACAAGATTTTTTTAGAAAAGGGCAATTTACTCTAAACAAGAGCAATTTTAGGCCCAAAATATTTTAGGGGTAGAATAGATATCATCAAATATTTCAAAAGTGAAAAATCACCCCTATCCAAATATACATGATTGTTTGCCTCCACTGTCAGCTTAAAAAAGTCAAGATACGCTATTTTGGGGTTAACGAAGATAATTGAGTTGTTCGTTAGTATCCAAAGATGGCAGTTCAGAATTTTTGGATTTTGTACAAATCACAGATACTGGCGAATGACTTACTTCATGGTTGTTTGGTATTTGATTTTAATTCTTATAATCTTTGGTCTTTTATTGAATTTTATTTATCTTTAAATTTTTTGGCTGTTTTTTTTATTGGTTTTTAATTGGTTTTGTTGACTTTCCACGTCTGTTTTTTGTTTTTTTCTTTGGCATTTTCTTTGTTTATATTATTTTCTTCGCGCTGATGAAGAGAGGTGGTTGTTCTCTTGAAATATTCGCTTCGTGTGTTTCTTCAGTATTTCGTTTGGCCTTTCAAAACCCCATTTTTGATAGTTCTCTTTCTTTCTGTTTGGGATTAATAGCCAAACTATCCACAAGGTAACCCTGGAAAAATACAAAAACGTGACAAAAAAAAAACCTTTTCATCTTTGTCTACATCAATTTCTGCCTTTTTGGCCCATTTCTTCCAGAAGTCGGGATCGTCAATGCCAATGTCAATCCGGTCCTTCTTAGAAGAGAAAGTCGCTTTGGAGAACGAAGAACCTTTCTCAGACTCAATTGCAATTTCTTGAGTTCGTCTCTCTAGAATTTGATCAATGTCCTTTTCACAAAACTTGTCAGCCATTATTGGCTGACAAGCTAATCGTCGTCCATTATTGCTCCATATGCGCCTTAAATAATACGAAAAAGGTTGGGAAAATAACTTGATATTAGGACAAGAGACAAGTTTACCCACATGTTAAATTCACTGCGACATGTTCTATTTACAAATGTGTATTCATTTAGTATTTTGAAAAAGCAGATCGGTACAACTAGGCTGCAATACTCAATTGGTACAATGAATTGGTAATATTAAATTTGGTTTAGAATAATAAGTATCTTCAATGTGCAATAATTCATAGAGTACAACTGAAAACATTCGCTTTTCCTCTTGATTAACTACATCAACCCGAGAGATACTGATATCAGTTTAACCTTAAATATAATCTTGTAACATCTAAATCTTCTAATCTTAAAATTAATCTTTTTAAAAGAAGATTTCTCTAAGAAAATGAAAGGAGCTAATAAAAGTGAAAATAGCCCAGACTATCCAATCAATCCAATCAACTATCCAATCACTATCCAATCAATCCAACTATCCAATCAGACTATCCAATCAACAGTAGTCCTCACCAAAGGTTAGAAACTAATTATTTATAAATACGAAAATTTGTAGGCGCAATATCACAGGCATAAAATACTCACAGATTGTATTCCAGGACTCAATTGTCATTAATGAACGTTAGTTATTTTTTACTACCTTCAGCCTAGAATAGCAGATAAAGACAAATCTAGACCCTAAAAT
Source organism: Artemia sp. Qi Xiang Cuo (assembly GCF_049724085.1). Taxonomy (NCBI): domain Eukaryota; kingdom Metazoa; phylum Arthropoda; class Branchiopoda; order Anostraca; family Artemiidae; genus Artemia; species Artemia sp. Qi Xiang Cuo. Next base: position 50,149,676 of record NC_142804.1, on the reverse strand, counting down.
TTCTATAATTAAACAGTGGGTGGCAACAAGATGTAAGTAAGAATCAACTCAAGCTAACAGATAACAAGATAATAACAAATACAAAATAAAAATTGGCTTTTAATGGTGATTATATATATACAAAATTTGCTATAGTTACCCACAAGCCTCAGAACATTTACCTAACTTTAGAAAAATGAGGAAAGTTCTCACAAAGACATGACCGATCTTAATGACAATTACACCATCAAATTCAGCCTAATGGAGAGCCCTACTGCAGACATTTTAAGCACTTATCTACAAAAAAGGGGTGATTTTTTTTTTTTGGAAAAGTATGATCATAGATGCGTGTTTATATGTTTGATGATGCTTTTCCCTGCAGGTGGCCACATTGAAGCAATCATCCAAGAGCATCGGAATTCCAAAGTGCCCTTTTTAAGTAGCAAAAAGGATTGTGCCACAACAAAATGTCTTTTTGTGCAGCAAAACTGGTTCAAAAAACAACAATTTTGGCTCAAAGAAGGCCAAAAAGATGTCGAGTCAAAATTCTGAGAAAACAAATCTGTTTGAAAAAATCGGAAAAATTCATTTTGAGCTTCCCAGTTTCAGAGGCAGTAATAATACACTGTGGCGCATACGTCTCAGTGCATCTTTTTAGCCCAATTTTTCTACATTTCCATAAACCTTGAGATACATATAGAAGTTTTTTGGGAGAATAGGCTTTAGAAACAAATCTTTTATCTCCTTTCATTGTCAGAAATACTTTCCAGCTAAGCCTGCAATATGGATGCTACTGGATGATAGCTCGCCTTTTATTGCAAAATTGTTTTTTCTCCTATGTAACATAAAAGATAACACTCGTATTTTTACCGCCAAAAAATGTGGGAAGGTGGGGGATATCATGAGCGCTGCCAAGATATTTCCCAGGAGCTTTGTTTCCAACAAGATTTAAAAAACAATGTTTCTCATTTTCCTATTTATATGGATTTCTTTTTTATGTTTTCTTGTTTTACAGGGGGTATTGCCCCCCGCCTGCGTATATGCGAAAATCCCCGAAAAGGGTTGCTTGAAAAACTGGGCTTGAAAACCATGGATGACCTTATAATTAATTTTTTACAATCGAGACCCCGTCTTAAAAATATTAGGAGTACATTTTTTAGGGCTGAGTAGGAGGATCATTCTCAAAGCATTGTTGCACGGAAAATTATAATACAAAGAATTATAAAGAAGGTAGTTTGTTTTAGATAACTATATTTTATTTCGATAAGCAGATACTACTAATTGAGTGCTTGAGTGGGTGCTACTCTTATCTGTACTTATGATAACTCAGGGTATCATAATTAAAAACGAAAAAACTTTAAAATAATTCAAATGAAAACAAAGAGTAGCATTGAAACTTAAAAGGAACAGATATTACTGCATCTATTAGGGGAAAGCCCCATCCTTAAGCCCTTGCGTTTTAAACTAGTTTAAATTTTAGTCCCCAATGCTTTAAGAGCACAAGGACAGTTGGAATGGGATAAAAATTATTTTTTTTTACAATATATTAAGAATGAAGAGCTTATTAAATATTTACTTTAAACAGAGCTTATAACAGTTCAAATATTTTAAAAGGCAATTAGTAAATGAACACTTGCAATTAGCCATTACAAAAATTGTTGCACTTATAAATACTTTCGGCATATAAATATCAGTAGGGGGTACCCTATAACTCCTGACAGTACACCATATATGGGCATAGAATCTCCAGGGGGAACACGTTTCCGAGAAATTGATTTTTTGGTGTTCGTCCAAGAGAATTGTCTCCGGGCCAAGTTAATCAATGTCTGATGGATGATGTCAAGGTTGATTGATTTGTTGGTGTTCGTCCAGGAGAATTGTCTCCGGGAAAAGTTTATTAATGTCTGATGGATAATGTCAAGGTCGATTGATTTGTTGATGTTCGTCCGGGAGAATTGTCTCTTGGCGAAGTTTGCACATGCATATTAACGGTGGGGAGAATGTTTTGATCTTAGAGATGAAGAGATTAACGCAGAAAAAGGTTTTCTAGGAATTTCAAATGTGACAGCGCAGGGATGCCAAAACAAATGGAACACGCAGAAATTACGTTTAGGAATTATTTTGGCGAAACCGTTTTAGACATTTTAGAAGATGATTTAAGCGAAACCGTTTGAGGCATTTTAGAAGATGATTTTAGAAGATGATTTAGAAGATATTTTGAGGGTGAAACTCTGTCGTTATAATTCACAAGTTCCATTTGAACAGTGTTGTAAGGTCCTCTATCCCAACCCCAAAGGGTCCCGACGCCCCTCTCCCAACCCCGAAGGAACCCCCCGGCCTCCAAAGGGCTAGAGCCCCCAAAGACCCCCCTCCCTCCCCAGGCCCCCAAAGGCGCCCCAAGCCCCCATTTTTTAATATTTTTTATTTGCACATTTGACACAAAGAAGGGCCCCATCCCCCCAAATTTTTGGTTCCGCTCAAATATATCCTTTCAGAACAAATTCTTTACCTAATGTCCCTCCTAAACCAATTTTACAAGTTGAATTACTCATCCTTTTCACCCACAACTTTACTTTATGACTTTTTGAATACCACAACATCAAGCAATACTTTACAAAAGGCATTTCAGAACAAGTTCTTTTCATGATATCCCTCCTAAACCCATTTTACAGGTTGAACCACTCATCTTTTTCAGTCTCAACTTTACTTTAGAGCTTTTTGCATACCCACAACATCAAGCAATACTTTACAAAAGGCATTTCAGAAAAAGTTCTTTACGTAATGTCCTTTCCAAACCAATTTTACATGTTTAAGTACTCATCTTTTTCACCCACAACTTTACTTTGGGACTTTTGAATACCCTAACACCAAGCAATTCTTTTCAAAAGGCATTTCAGAACGAGTTCCTTTTTTAATGTCCCTTCTAAATCAATTTTACAAGTTGAACTACTCATCCTTTTCACCACAACTTTACTTTAGTGCTTTTTGCATACCCACAAGATCAAGCAATACTTTTCAAAAAGCTTTTTATATTTTTTCAGAACAAGTTCTTTATGTAATGTCCCTCCTAAACCAATTTTACAGGTTGAACTACTCATCTTTTTCAGCCACAACTTTACTTTACTGCGTTTTGCCTCCCCAAAACATCAAGCAATACTTTTCAAAGGGCTTTATTATATTTTTTCAGAACAAGATCTTTATGTAATGTCCCTTCTAAACCAATTTTACAGGTTGAAGTACTCATCCTTTTCACCACAACTTTGCTTTACGACTTTTTGAATACCAAAACATCAAGAAATACTTTTCAAAAGGCCTTTTTTATATCTTTTCAGAACAAGTTCTTTATGTAATGTCCCTCCCAAACCATTTTTACAAGTAGAACTAGTCATCCTTTTCACCACAACTTTACTTTAAGACTTTTAGAATACCACAACATCAAGCAATACTTTTCAAAAAGCTATTCAGAAGAAGTTCCTTTCTTAATGTCCCTTCTAATCCAATTTTACTAATTGAACTACTCATCCTTTTCACCACAACATTACATTACGGCTTTTTGCATACCCGAAACCTCAAGCAATACTTTTCAAAGGCTTTTTTATATCTTTTCAGAACAAGTTCTTTACGTAATGTCCTTTCTAAACCAATTTTAAAAGTTGAACTACTCATCCTTTTCACCACAACTTTACTTTAAGACTTTTTGAATACCACAGCATCAAGCAATACTTTTCAAAAGGCTTTTTATATCCTTTCAGAAAAAGCTCTTTATGTATAGTCCTCTCAAAACCCATTTTACAAGTTGAAGTACTCATCCTTTTCATCACAACTTTACTTTACGACTTTTTGAATACCAGAACATCAAGCAATACTTTTCAAAAGGCTTTTTTATATCTTTTCAGAACAAGTGCTTTATGTAATGTCTCTTCTAAACCAATTTTACAAGTTGAACTACTCATCCTTTTCACCACAACTTTACTTTATTGCTTTTTGCATACCCACAACATCAATCAATACTTTTCAAAAGGGTTTTTTATATCTTTTCAGAACAAGTTCTTTATCTAATGTCCCTTCTAAACCAATTTTACAAGTTGAAGTACTCATCCTTTTCACCACAACTTTACTTTACGACTTTTTGAATACCAAAACATCAAGTAATACTTTTCAAAAGGCTTTCTTATATCTTTTCAGAACAAGTTCTTTATGTATAGTCCTCCCTAAACCAATTTTACAAGTTGAACTACTCATCTTTTTCACCCACAACATTACTTTACGACTTTTTGCATACCCCAACATGAAGCAATACTTTTCAAAAGGCTTTTTATATTTTTCAAAACAAGTTCTTTATGTAATGTCCCTTCTAAACCAATTTTACAAGTTGAAGTACTCATCCTTTTCACCACAACTTTACTTTACGACTTTTGAATACCAGAACATCAAGCAATACTTTTCAAAAGGCTTTTTTATATCTTTTCGGAACAAGTTCTTTATGTTTAGTCCTCCCTAAACCAATTTTACAAGTTGAAGTACTCATCTTTTTTGCCCACACCATCACTTTACGACTTTTTGCACACCCCAACATCAAGCAATACTTTTCAAAAGGCTTTTTTATATCTTTTAAAAATAAGTTCTTTATGTAATGTCCCTTCTAAACCAATTTTACAAGTTGAAGTACTCATCCTTTTCACCACAACTTTACTTTACGACTTTTTGAATACCACAACATCAAGCAATACTTTTCAAAAGGCTTTTTTATATATTTTCAGAACAAGTTCTTTATGTATAGTCCTCCCTAAACCAATTTTACAAGGTGAAGTACTCATCTTTTTCACCCAAAACATTACTTTACGACTTTTGCATACCCCAACATCAAGCAATACTTTACAAAAGGTTTTTTTTATATCTTTTCGAAACAAGTTCTTTATTTAATGTCCCTTCTAAACCAATTTTACAAGTTGAAGTACTCATCTTTTTCACCACAACTTTACTTTACGGGTTTTTGCATACCCCAACATCAAGCAACACCTTTCAAAAGGCTTTTTTATATTTTTTCAGAACAAGTTCTTTATGTAATGTCCCTTCTAAACTAATTTGACAAGTTGAAGTCCTCATCCTTTTCACCACAACTTTACTTCACGGCTTTTTGAAAACCACAACATCAAGCTTACTTTTCAAAAGGCTTTTTTATATCTTTTTAAAGCAATTTCTTTATGTATAGTCCTCCCTAAACCAATTTTATAAGTTGAAGTACTCATCTTTTTCACCCACAACATTACTTTACAACTTTTTGAATGCCATAAAATCAAGCAATACTTTTCATAAGGCTTTTTTATATTTTTTCAGAACATGTTCTTTATGTATAGTCCTTCTAAACAAATTTTACAGGTTGCACTACTCATATTTTTCAGCCACAACTTTACTTTCCTGCTTTTTGCATACCTACAACATCAAGCAAAACTTTTCAAAAGGCTTTATTATATTTTTTCAAAACAAGTTCTTTATGTAATGTTCCTTCTAAACCTATTTTAAAAGTTGAATTACTCATCCTTCTCACCCTCAACTTTACTTTACGACTTTTTGAATACCACAACATCAAGTAATACTTTTCGAAAGGGTTTTTTATATCTTTTCAGAACAAGTTCTTTATGTTTAGCCCTCCCAAAACCAATTTTACAAGTTGAACTACTCATCTTTTTCACCCACAACATTACATTACGGATTTTTTGCATACCCCAACATCAAGCAGTACTTTTCAAAAGGCTTTTTTATATTTTTTCAGAACAAGCTCTTTTTTTTATATCCCTCCTAAACCAATTTTACAATTTGAAGTACTCATCCTTTTCACTCACAACTTTACTTTATGACTTTTTGAATACCACAACATCAAGCAATACTTTTCAAAAGGCCTTTTTATATCCTTTCAGAACAAGTTCTTTTCATAATATTCCTCCTAAACCCATTTTACAATTTGAAGTACTCATCCTTTTCACCGCAACTTTACTTTACGACTTTTTGCATACCTCAACATCAAGCAATCTTTTCAAAAGGCTTTTAATATCCTTTCAGAAAAAGTTTTTTTACGTAATGTCCCTCCTAAACCAATTTTACTGGTTGAACTACTCATCTTTTTCAGCCACAACTTTACTTTCCTGCTTTTTGCATACCCACAACATCAAGCAATACTTTTCAAAGGCTTTTTTAAATTTTTTCAGAAAAAGTTCTTTTCATAATATCCCTCGTAAACTAATTTTACAATTTGAATTGCTCATCCTTTTCACCCACAACTTTACTTTACAACTTTTTGAATACCTCAACATCAAGCAATACTTTTCAAAAGCCTTTTTATATCCTTTCAGAAAAAGTTCTTTTCATAATATCCCACCTAAACCCATTTTACATGTTGAACTGCTCATCTTTTTCGCCCACAAATTTACTTTAGGACTTTTTGAATACCCTAACACCAAGCAATACTTTTCAAAGAACATTTCAGAAAAATTTCTTTTCATAATATCCATCCTAAACCCGTCTTACAACTTGAAGTACCATTTTTTTCACCCACAACTTTACTTTACTGCTTTTTGAATACCCCAACACCAAGCAATACTTTTCAAAGGATATTTCAGAACAAGTTCTTTTCTTAATGTCCATCCTAAACCCATCTTACAACTTGAAGTACCATTTTTTTTCACCCACAACTTTACTTTACTGCTTTTTGAATACCCTAACACCAAGCAATACTTTTCAAAGGGCATTTCAGAACAAGTTCCCTTCCTAATGTCTCTCCAAAACCCATTTTACAAGTTGAACTACATTCCTCTTCACCCACAACTTTACATTACAGCATTTTGAATACCCCAACACCAAGTAATACTTTTCAAAGGTATTTCTGAACAAGTTCTTTACGTATTGTCCTTCCTAAACCATTTCTACAAGTTGAACTACTCATCTTTTTCACCCACAACTTTACTTTACGACTTTTTGAATACCTCAGCAACAATCAATACTTTTCAAAGGCATTTTAGAACAAGTTCCTTTCCTAATGTCCATCCTAAACTAAATTTAAAAGGTGAACTACTCATCTATTTCAGCCACAACTTTACTTTACTGCTTTTTAAATATCCCAACATCAAGCAATACTTTTCAAAAGGCATTTCAGAGCAAGTTCCTTTCTTAATGTCCCCCCTAAACCCATTTTACAAGTTCAAGTACTCATCCTTTTCACTATAACTTTACTTTACGACTTTTTGTACACCCCAACATCGAGCAATACTTTACATAAGGCATTTTAGAACAAGTTTTTTCCTTAATGTCTCTTCTAAACCAATTTTACAAGTTGAAGTACCTATCCTTTTCACCCAAAACTTTACTTTATAGCTTTTTGAATACCCCAACACCAAGCAATACTTTTCAATGGCATTTCAGAACAAGTTCTATACGTAATGTCCCTCCTGAACCCATTTTACAACTTGAAGTACTCATCGTTTTCCGAACGATGTCTTTCCGAAGTACTCATCGGAAAGACATTTCAAAACCTTACTTTATAGCTTTTTGAATACCCCAACACCAAGCAATACTTTTCAATGGCATTTCAGAACAAGTTCTTTTCATAATATCCCACCTAAACCCATTTTACATGTTGAACTACTCATCCTTTTCACCACAACATTACTATCCTTTCACAACTTTACTTTACTGCTTTTTGCATACCCACAACATCAAGCAATACTTTTCAGAGGTTTTTTTTTATATTTTTTTTAGAACAAATTCTTTTAATAATGTCCCTTGTAAACCAATCTTACAATTTGAAGTACTCATCCTTTTCACCCACAACTTTACTTTACGACTTTTTGAATTCCTCAACATCAAGCAATACTTTTCAAAATGCTTTTTATATCATTTCAGAAAATGTTCTTTTCATAATATCCCACCTAAACCCATTTTACATGTTGAAATACTCATCCTTTTCACCACAACATTACTTTACAGCTTTTTGAACACCCCAACACCAAGTAATACCTTTCAAAGACATTTCAGAACAAGTTCTTTTCGTAATGTTCTTCCTAAACCCATTTAAAAGTTGAATTACGCAACCTTATCACCCAACACTTTACTTTACAGCTTTTTGAATGCCACAACACCAAGTAATACTTTTCAAAAGGCATTTCAGAACAAGTTCCTCTCTTAGTCTCCCTCCTAAACCCATTTTACAACTTTAAGTACTCATCCTTTTCACCGACAAATTTACTTTACAATTTTTCGAACACCCCAACATCCAGCAATACTCAAGCAATACAAAAGGCATTTCAGAGCAAGTTCTTTTCTTAATATCCCGCCTAAACCCATTTTACAAGTTGAACTACTCATCTTTTTCACCACAACTTTACTTTATTGCTTTTTGCATACCCACAACATCAAGCAATACTTTTCAAAAGGCTTTTTTTATATCTTTTCAGAACAAGTTCCTTATGTAATGTCCCTTCTAAACCAATTTTACAAGTTGAAGTACTCATCTTTTTCACCCACAATATTACTTTACGACTTTTTGCATACCCCAACATCAAGCAATACTATTCAAAAGGCTTTTTTATATCTTTTCAGAACAAGTTCTTTATGTTTAGTCCTCCCTAAACCAATTTTACAAGTTGAAGTACTCATCTTTTTCACCCACAACATTACTTTATGACTTTTTGCATACCCCAACATCAAGCAATACTTTTCAAAAGGCTTTTTTATATATTTTCAAAAAAAGTTCTTTATGTAATGTCCCTTCTAAACCAATTTTACAAGTTGAAGTACTCATCTTTTTCACCACAACTTTATGACTTTTTGAATACCACAACATCAAGCAATACTTTTCAAAAGGCTTTTTTATATCTTTTCAGAACAAGTTCTTTATGTATTGTCCTCCCTAAACCAATTTTACAAGTTGATGTACTCATCTTTTTCACCCAAAACATTACTTTACGACTTTTTGCATACCCCAACATCCAGCAATACTTTTCAAAAGGCTTTTTTATATCTTTTCAAAACAATTTCTTTATGTAATGTCCCTTCTAAACCAATTTTACAAGTTGAAGTACTCCTTTTTCACCACAAATTTACTTTACGGGTTTTTGCATACCCCAAAATCAAGCAACACCTTTCAAAAGGCTTTTTTATATTTTTTCAGAACAAGTTCTTTATGTAATGTCCCTTCTAAACCAATTTGACAAGTTGAAGTACTCATCCTTTTCACCACAACTTTACTTTACGGCTTTTTGAATACCACAACATCAAGCAATACTTTTCAAAAGCCTTTTTTATATCTTTTGAAAACAAGATCTTTATGTATAGTCCTCCCTAAACCAATTTTATAAGTTGAAGTACTCATCTTTTTCACCCACAACATTACTTTACGACTTTTTGAATACCACAACATCAAGCAATACTTTTCAAAAGGCTTTATTATATTTTTTCAGAACAAGTTCTTTATGTATAGTCCTTCTAAACCAATTTTACAGGTTGCACTACTCATCTTTTTCAGCCACAACTTTACTTTACTGCTTTTTGCATACCCACAATATCAAGCAAAACTTTTCAAAAGGCTTTATTATTTTTTTTCAAAACAAGTTCTTTATGTAATGTTCCTTCTAAACCAATTTTACAAGTTGAATTACTCATCCTTCTCACCCACAACTTTACCTTACGACTTTTTGAATACCACAACATCAAGCAATACTTTTCAAAAGGCTTTTTTTATATCTTTTCAGAACAAATTCTTTATGTATAGCCCTCCCTAAACCAATTTTACAAGTTGAACTACTCATCTTTTTCACCCACAACATCACATTGCGACTTTTTTGCATACCCCAACATAAAGCAGTACTATTCAAAAGGCTTTTTTATATTTTTTCAGAACAAGTTCTTTTTATTATATCCCTTCTAAACCGATTTTACAGTTTGAAGTACTCATCCTTTTCACCCACAACTTTACTTTACGACTTTTTGAATACCACAAAATAAAGCAATACTTTTCAAAAGGCCTTTTTATATCCTTTCAGAACAAGTTCTTTTCATAATTTCCCTCCTAAACCCATTTTACAATTTGAAGTACTCATTCTTTTCACCACAACTTTACTTTACGACTTTTTGCATACCCCAACGTCAAGCAATCTTTTCAAAAGGCTTTATATATCCTTTCAGAAAAAGTTCTTTACGTAATGTCCCTCCTAAACCAATTTTACTGGTTGAACTACTCATCTTTTTCAGCCACAACTTTACTTTACTTGTTTTTGCATACCCACAACATCAAGCAATACTTTTCAGATGTTTTTTTTTATATTTTTTCAGAACAACTTCTTTTAATAATATCCCTCGTAAACCAATCTTACAATTTGAAGTACTCATCCTTTTCACCCACAACTTTACTTTACGACTTTTTGAATTCCTCAACATCAAGCAATACTTTTCAAAATGCTTTTTATATCCTTTCAGAAAATGTTCTTTTCATAATATCCCACCTAAACCCATTTTACATGTTGAAATAATCATCTTTTTCACCCACAACTTTACCTTAGGACTTTTTGAATACCCTAACACCAAGCAATACTTTTCAAAGAACATTTCAGAAAAATTTCTTTTCATAATATCCCTCCTAAACCCAATTTACAAGTTGAAGTACATATCTTTTTCACCCACAACTTTACTTTATGACTTTTTGAATACCCCAACACCAAGCAATACTTTTCACAGGGCATTTCAGAACAAGTTCTTTTCTTAATGTCCATCCTAAATCCATCTTACAACTTGAAGTACCAATCTTTTTCACCCACAACTTTACTTTACAGCTTTTTGAATACCCTAACACCAAGCAATACTTTTCAAAGGACATTTCAGAACAGGTTCCCTTCCTAATGTCTCTCCAAAACCCATTTTACAAGTTGAACTACCATCCTCTTCACCCACAACTTTACATTACAGCATTTTGAATACCCCAACACCAAGTAATATTTTTCAAAAGTATTTCTGAACAATTTCTTTACGTATTGTCCTTCCTAAACCATTTCTACAAGTTGAACTACTCATCCTTTTCAGCCACAACTTTACTTTTTTGCTTTTTGAATACCCCAACATCAAGCAATACTTTCCAAAGGCATTTCAGAGCAAGTTCTTTTCTTAAATTCCCGCCTAAACCCATTTTACAAGTTTAACTACTCATCTTTTTCACCCACAACATTACTTTACTGCTTTTAGGATACCTCAACACCAAGCAATACTTTTCAAAGGGCATTTCAGAACAAATTCTTTTCTTAATGTCCCTCCTAAACTCATTTTACAAGTTGAACTACTCGTCCTTTTCACCCAAAACTTTACTTTACAGCTTTTAAGATACTTCAACACCAAGCAATACTTTTCAAAAGGCATTTCAGAACAAGTATTTTCTCAATGTCACTCCTAAACCCATTTTACAACTTGAAGTACTCGTCCTTTTCACCCACAACATTACTTTACTGCTTTTAAGATGCCTCAATACCAAGCAATACTTTTCAAAAGCTTTTCAGAGCAATTTCTTTTCTTAATATCCCTCCTAAACCAATTCCATAAGCTGGACAACTCATCTTTTTCACCCGCAACTTTACTCTAGGACTTTTTGAACACCCCAACATCAAGCAATACTTTTCAAAAGGCATTTCAGAACAAGTTCCATTCTTAATGTCCCTCTTAAACCAATTTTACAACTTGAAGTACTCATCCTTTTCACCAAAACTTTATTTTACAGCTTTTTGAACACCCCAACACCAAGTAATACTTTTCAAAGGAAATCTCAGAAAAAGTTCTTTTTATAATATCCCTCCTAAACCCATTTAAAACTTGAAGTACTTATCTTTTTCACCCACAACTTTACTTTACGACTTTTTGAATACCCCAACACCAGGCAATACTTTTCAAAGGACATTTCAGAACAAGTTCTATTCTTAATGTATTCCCTAAACCGATTTTGCATATTGAAGAACTCAACCTTTTCACCCTCAACTTTACTTTACAGCTTTTTGTAAAACCTAACACCAAGCATTACTTTTCAAAAGGTATTTCAGAACAAGTTCTTTTCTTATTGCCTCTCCAAAACCCATTTAAAAGTTGAACTACCATCTTTTTCACCCAAAACTTTACTTTACAGCATTTTGAATACCCCAAAACCAAAGCAATATTTTCCAAAGCTATTTCAGAACAAGTTCTTTTCTTAGTGTCCCTCCTAAACCCATCTTACAACTTGAAGTACCAATCTTTTTCACCCACGACTTTACTTTACAGCTTTTTGAACACCCCAACATCAACAAAGACATGCAGAAAGCTGGGTTAATTTAGGTTCACTTAGAATGGTGCGCCACTCTAAGTGAACCTAAATCAACCCAGCTTTCTGCATGTCTCTGTTGATGTTGGGGTGGTCAGAAAGCTGTAAAGTAAAGTTGTGGGTGAAAAAAAAGTTGGTACTTCAAGTTATAAGATGGGTTTAGGAGGGACATTAATAAAAGAACTTGTTCTGAAATAGATTTGGAAAGTATTAGTTTGGTGTTGGGGTATTCAAAATGCTGTAAAGTAAAGTTGCGGGTGAAAGAGATGGTAGTTCAACTTGTAAAATGGGTTTTGGAGAGGCAATAAAAAAAGAACTTGTTCTGAAATACCTTTTGAAAAGTAATGCTTGGTGTTAGGGTATTCAAAAAGCTGCAAAGTAAAGTTGTGGGTGAAGAGGTTGAGTTCTTCAACATGTAAAATTGGTTTAGGGAGGACATTAAGAAAAGAACTTGTTCTGAAATGTCCTTTGAAAAGTATTGCCTGGTGTTGGGGTATTCAAAAGGTCGTAAATTAAAGTTGTGGGTGAAAAAGATAAGTACTTCAACTTTTAAAAGGGTTTAGCAGGGATATTATGAAAAGAACTTTTTCTGAGATGTCCTTTGAAAACTATTACTTGGTGTTGAGGTGTTCAAAGCTGTAAAATAAAGTTTAGGTGAAAAGGATAAGTACTTCAATTTGTAAAATGGGTTTAGGAACGATATTAAGAAGGGAGCTTGTTCTGAAATGCCTTTTGAAAAAGTATTGCTTGATGTTAGTGTGTTCAAAAAGTCATAAATAAAGTTGCGGTGTGAAAAGATGAGCTGTCCAGCTTATAGAATTGGTTTAGGAGGGATATTAAGAAAAAAAATTGCTCTGAAAAGCCTTTGAAAAGTATTGCTTGGTATTGAGGCATCCTAAAAGCAGTAAAGTAATGTTGTGGGTGAAAAGGATGAGTACTTCAAGTTGTAAAATGGGTTTAAGAGGGACATTGAGAAAATAATTGTTCTGAAATGCCTTTTGAAAAGTATTGCTTGGTGTTGTGGTATCTTAAAAGCTATAAAGTAAAGTTTTGGGTGATAAGGAGGAGTAGTTCAACTTGTAAAATGAGTTTAGGAGGGACATTAAGAAAAGATCTTATTCTGAAATGCTCTTTGAAAAGTATTGCTTGGTGTCGAGGTATCTAAAAGCAGTAAAGTAATGTTGTGGGTGAAAAACATGAGTAGTTCAACTTGTAAAATGGGTTTAGGCAGGATATTAAGACAAGAACTTGCTCTGAAATGCCTTTTGTAAATTATTGCTTGATGTTGGGGTGTTCAAAAAGCTGTAAAGTAACGTTGCAGGTGAAAAAGATGAGTAGTTCAAGTTGTAAAATGGGTTTAGGAGGGACATTAAGAAAGGAACTTGTTCTGAAATGCCTTTTGAAAAGTATTACTGGTGTTGTGTTATTCAAAAAGCTGTAAAGTAAAGTATTGGGTGATAAGGATGGGTAATTCTACTTTTAAATGGGTTTAGGAAGGACATTACGAAAAGAACTTGTTCTGAAATGTCTGTAAAAGGTATTGCTTGCTGCTGGGGTGTTCAAAAAGCTGTAAATTAATGTTTTGGTAAAAAGGATGAGTGCTTCAAGTTGTAAAATGGGTTCAGGAGGGACATTACGTAAAGAACTTGTTCTGAAATGCCATTGAAAAGTATTGCTTGATGTTGGGGTATTCAAAAAGCTACAAAGTAAAGTTGTGGGTAAAAATGATAGGTACTTCAACTTGTAAAATTAGTTTAGGAGGGACATTAAGAAAGGAACTTGTTCTGAAATGCCTTTTGAAAAGTATTGCTTGATGTTGGGGTATTTAAAAAGCAATAAAGTATAGTTGTTGCTGAAAAAGATGAGTAGTTCAACTTGTAAAATTAGTTTAGGATGGACACTAGGAAAGGAACTTGTTCTGAAATTACTTTGAAAATTATTGTTTGTTGTTGAGGTATTCAAAAAGTCGGAAAGTAAAGTTGTGGGTAAAAAAGATGAGTAGTTCTACTTGTAGAAATAGTTTAGGAAGGACAATACGTAAAGAACTTGTTCAGAAATACCTTTGAAAAGTATTACTTGGTGTTGGGGTATTCAAAATGTTGTAATGTAAAGTTATCGGTGAAGAGGATGGTAGTTCAACTTGTAAAATGGGTTTTGGAGAGACATTAGGAAGGGAACTTGTTCTGAAATGCCCTTTGAAAAGTATTGCTTGGTGTTAGGGTATTCAAAAAGCTGTAAAGTAAATTTGTGGGTTAAAAAGATTGGTACTTCAAGTTGTAAGATGGGTTTAGGATGGACATTAAGAAAAGAACTTGTTTTGAAATGTCCTTTGAAAAGTATTGCTTGGTGTTGGGGTATTCAAAAAGTCATAAAGTAAAGTTGTGGGTGAAAAATATATGTACTTCAACTTGTAAAATGGTTTAGGAGGGATATTATGAAAATAACTTTTTCTGAAATGTTCTTTGAAAACAATTGCTTGGCGTTAGGATATTCAAAAAGTCCTAAAGTAAAGTTGTGGGCGAAAAAGATGATTATTTCAACATGTAAAATGGGTTTAGGTGGGATATTATGAAAAGAACATTTTCTGAAAGGATATAAAAAGCCTTTTGAAAAGTATTGCTTGATGTTGAGGAATTCAAAAAGTCGTAAAGTTGTGGGTGAAAAGGATGAGTACTTCAAATTGTAAAATTGGTTTACGAGGGACATTATGAAACGAACTTGTTCTGAAAAAAATATAAAAAAGCCTTTTGAAAGGTATTGCTTGATGTTGGGGTATGCAAAAACCCGTAAAGTTAATTTGTGGTGAAAAGGATATGAGTACTTCAACTTGTCAAATTGGTTTAGAAGGGACATTACATAAAGAAATTGTTTTGAAAAGATATAAAAAAGCCTTTTGAAAAGTATTGCTTGATGTTGGGGTATGCAAAATGTCATAAAGTAATGTTGTGGGTGAAAAAGATGAGTACTTCAACTTGTAAAATTGGTTTAGGGAGGACTAAACATAAAGAACTTGTTCTGAAAAGATATAAAAAAGCCTTTTGAAAAGTATTGCTTGATGTTGTGGTATTCAAAAGTCGTAAAGTAAAGTTGTGGTGAAAAGGATGCGTACTTCAACTTGTAAAATTGGTTTAGAAGGGACATTACATAAAGAACTCGTTTTTAAAAATATAAAAAAGCCTTTTGAAAAGTATTGCTTGATATTGGGGTATGCAAAAAGTCGTAAAGTAATGTTGTGGGTGAAAAAGATGAGTAGTTCAACTTGTAAAATTGGTTTAGGGAGGACTATACATAAAGAACTTGTTCTGAAAAGATATAAAAAAGCCTTTTGAAAAGTATTGCTTGATGTTGTGGGTATGCAAAAAGCAGTAAAGTAAAGTTGTGGTGAAAAGGATGAGTAGTTCAACTTGTAAAATTGGTTTAGGAGTGACATTGCATTAAGAACTTGTTTTGAAAAGTTACAAAAAAGTCTTTTGATAAGTATTGCTTGATGTTGTGGTATTCAAAAAGTCATAAAGTAAAGTTGTGTTGAAAAGGATGAGTACTTCAACTTGTAAAGTGGGTTTTGAGAGGACTATACATAAAGAGCTTTTTCTGAAAGGATATAAAAAGTATTGCTTGATGTTGTGGTATTCAAAAAGTCTTAAAGTAAAGTTGTGGTGAAAAGGATGAGTAGTTCAACTTTTAAAATTGGTTTAGAAAGGACATTACGTAAAGAACTTGTTCTGAAAAGATATAAAAAAGCCTTTGAAAGTATTGCTTGATGTTATGGGTATGCAAAAAGCCGTAATGTAATGTTGTGGTGATCAGGATGAGTAGTTCAATTAGTAAAATTGGTTTAGAAGGGACATTAAGAAAGGAACTTGTTCTGAAAATCTTTTTGAAAAGTATTGCTTGATGTTGTGGTATTCAAAAAGTCTTAAAGTAAAGTTGTGGTGAAAAGGATGACTAGTTCTACTTGTAAATATGGTTTAGGAGGGACATGACATAAAGAACCTGTTCTGAAAAGTTATAATAAAGCCTTTTGATAAGTATTGCTTGATGTTGTGGCATTCAAAAAGTCACAAAGTAAAGTTGTGGTGAAAAGGATGTATACTTCAACCCGTAAAATATGTTTAGAAGGGACATTACATAAAGATCTTGTTCTGAAAAAATATAATAAAGCCCTTTGAAAAGTATTGCTTGATGTTTTGGGTATGCAAAAAGCAGTAAAGTAAAGTTGTGGCTGAAAAAGATGAGTAGTTCAACCTATAAAATTGGTTTAGAAGGGACATTAGATAAAGAACTTGTTCTGAAAAAATATAAAAAGCCTTTTGAAATTTATTGCTTGATGTTTTGGGTATGCAAAAAGCAGTAAAGTAAAGTTGTTGTGAAAAGGATGAGTAGTTCAACTTGTAAAATTGGTTTAGAAGGGACATTAAGAAAGCAACTTGTTCTGAAATGCCTTTTGAAAAGTATTGCTTGGTGTTAGGGTATTCAAAAAGTCCCAAAGTAAAGTTGTGGGCGAAAAAGATGAGTAGTTCAACATGTAAAATTGGTTTGGAAAGGACACTACGTAAAGAACTTTTTCTGAAATGCCTTTTGTAAAGTATTGCTTGATGTTGTGGGTATGCAAAAAGCTGTAAAGTAAAGTTGAGGCTGAAAAAGATGAGTAGTTAAACCTGTAAAATGGGTTTAGGTGGGATATTATGAAAAGAACTTGTTCTGAAATGCCTTTTGTAAAGTATTGCTTGATGTTGTGGTATTCAAAAAGTCGTAAAGTAAAGTTGTGGGTGAAAAGGATGAGTAATTCAACTTGTAAAATTGGTTTAGGAGGGACATTAGGTAAGAACTTGTTCTGAAAGGATATATTTGAGGGGAACCAAAATGTTGGGGGGATGGGGCAATTTTGTGTCTCAAATGCGCAAATAAAAAATATTAAAAAATGGGGCATCGGGGCGCTTTTGGGGGCCTGGGGAGGGAGGGGGGTTTTTGGGGGCTCGGGGCTTTTGGAGGCCGGGGGGTTCCTTCGGGGTTGGGGTAGGGGGTCAGGGACCTTTTGGGTTGGGGTAGAGGACCTTACAAAATTGTTCAAATGGAACTTGTGTATTATAACGACCACAGAGTTTCACCTTCAAAACATCTTCTAAAATCATCTTCTAAAATGCCTCAAACGGTTTCCCTTAAATCATCTTCTAAAACGCCTCAAACGGTTTCCCTTAAATCATCTTCTAAAAGGTCTAAAATGGTTTCGCCCAAATAATCCCTAAACGTAATTTCTGCGTGTTCCTTTTGTTTTGGCATCCCTGCGCTGTCACATTTAAAATTCCTAGGAAACCCTTTCCCGCGTTAATCTTTTCAGCTCTAAAATCAAAACATTCTCCCCACCGTTAATATGCATGTGCAAACTTTGCCCAGAGACAATTCTCCTGGACGAATATCAACAAATCAATCAACCTTGACATCATCCATCAGGCATTAATAAACTTCGCCCGGAGACAATTCTCCTAGACGAACACCAACAAATCAATCAACCTTGACATCATCCATCAGACATTAATAAACTTCACCCGGAGATAATTCTCCTGGACGAACACCAACAAATCAATTCCTTGGAAACGTGTTCTCCCTGGGGATTCTATGCCCATATATGGTGTACTGTAAGGAGTTATAGGGTCCCCCCTACTAATATCAAACTTCAGGGACAAAGGAAGGTCCCTCTGGAATAATTTCTCTTTATTTTACTGTCAGTCTTTATTTTCATTTGAAAAAAGAAACAACTTTTTTTTATTTAATACAGAAAATGAGCTAACATTGTCGACCGTTTTGCTTATAGCAATACAAAGTGCTTATAATTTTGTGTTATCTGTTATCTGGGAATGCAAACATTAGCAAATAATTTATTATCACCTATGATAATTCAGTCTGGAACACACTTATAATTTTCAAAAATTTGAATTGGGACCACAACGTGGGAGCAAGTTTTGGCTCAAGCATAAAATCCTTGTAGTTTAAAAATCAGATGCACTAGTCACCTTTTTTAAGTAGATCTTCAATTTCCTTATTAGAAAGTTGCTTTCCTAGCCTCCCACAGCCAGATATGCCAGCAGATGCTACATCCTTATCATCACTTCATTTTGCACTTTGAGAAGTGTTCATACTTTGAAGAAAAGCCTTACCAAGTCCAAGCTTTTTAGAGGCTTTGTCAAACATTTCTCTTTCATATGTGTTTCTAGTAATCAATCGGTAAACTTTCACTGTTTCTGATTGTCCCATTCGATGCCACATTACCTGTGCTTGTAAATCATTCTGAGGGTTCCAATCAGAATCAGAAATAATCACTGTATCGGCAGCAGCTAAATTAATACCTAAGCCGCCGGCCATTGCACATAAGAGGAATACGAATCGATCTGAGTCCGGTTTTGAATAGCGATCTATCGCCGCTTGCCGGAGGTTACCCGTAATACGACCGTCAATCCTTTCATAAGGATATTTCTGATAAATAAGATAATCTTCAAGTATATCTAAACATTTGACCATTTGTGAAAATATTAAAACTCGATGCCCTGCTGCTTTGAGCTTTTGCAGCAATTTATTAACAAGTACAAGTTTGCCAGAGGACTGAACAAGTGACCTAAAATAGAGTTCATCATGATCAAAGTC
>NC_142804.1:50089328-50130233 GCF_049724085.1 Artemia sp. Qi Xiang Cuo | reverse complement strand
TATTATTCTCTCATGGCTGTCCCCTTACCTTATAAAAAAAAGTTTTGCGTCTAATGTTTTATAGGGGAGGGGGAAAACAACTGCTACTAACAACTCATTGTAGCACCAAGTCACTTGGGGCAGAAACATCTGCGCAAGCTTCTCCTTCATTCCAATCCATTTAAAGTTTCCCTCTTTAACCCCTCCCAGAAAGTTGCAATTTCTTTCGAATCCGTCCTTGCAACCACTTCCCACCCCAATCAGGGATGACCTGATTTTCGTTTGGTCCTAAATGGATGGGTGGAAAGGACGGTTTTCAGCAATTGGTCATCCTTCATTCGTAAGACGTGTCTTAGCCATCTTAATCTTTCTCTCATTACAGCCCTAGAAAGTGGGATTGAACCCAACTTTTCGTGCAGCCTATTGTTTTAAATACAGTCAGCCAAACAGGGACAAAAAACCAGCCGTAGATAATTCCTCTGGAAAACCTCAAATAAATCCTCCTCTGTCTTCCGAAGTGCCCACGTTTCAGCACCATAATTAACCATTGTCATCACTGTAGTTTCCAATATTTTAATCTTGGTTCGCAGTTTTATCTTCCTATTCTCCCATTCGTTTTCCTACTGTGGCAAAATACATTGCCCTTCCTCCTTTTTACTTCTTCACTGCATCTAACATCTATACGTATAATTAATTTTTAAAAATTTCCCAAAAGAGAGGTTTTCCACAATAAAGTAAAGAAGCATATTGAAACTTAACACGAGCAGAAATAAAGTCATATAAAAACCTAAAACGATCAGAAATTACTATCAAAGAAGAAATGACTTCCAAAACGATAGAAACTAAGATAAATAATCGCATCGATATAAAGATAACAGATACTAAAATGGATGAAAAATTAAATGCTCAAACGAGCAAACATTAAAGTGAATACTTGAGTGAATGTTAAAATAAGCAGAAATTACAAACAAACTCAAGTTTGCCCCCCCCCAAACCGTAAACCTTCTACGGTCTATAGTGTCGTTTGCGTTATATTGAAAAGTATATGTATTTTAACTGTGTACATTAAGGCAGCATGATACCTCAAAAATCATTTTGTAGTCTCAGCCTTGGCTGACCGCCTCAAAGACAAAGAATCCAAAAGAAAACTATTCCAGAGGACTAGCTATCATCAAAAGCTGTTGAGAGTTTGTAGTTTGGCTGCAATATTTGACTGAAAAAAACATGAAACTTAATTTCCCTTTTGTCGGCGAGTTTCTCAATCAAAGCAGGTGGCACCACAAGGAACTCCCAAAAGAGCCAAATTAGTCAAATGACGCTTACTTTGAACTAATTTTTAGCGGTTTCCGAGCAGAAATGCTGTACTATTCTTAGGGACTGCCCTTGCCTGAACTTGAAGAAGAAAATTCTAAAAAAAAGAAAGAAAAAAAAAACTCTTTCTAGTGATGCATAATTCATTAAAGCTGAATTAGATAAACTTCCTGAAATCAGTAATTACTTCCCCATTTAAATAATATTATTCATAGTCTCCAGTAATTTGTTTCTAACTTCGCAGCCACCATTCTTAAAAAAGTCATGCACCCCACTATCAGTACCTGAGGCCTTGTTATTTTTTTATCCTTTATTATTGCCTCTAATTCTTCCTGGAGGAATAAATCATAAACGTTTCCATTTTTTTCTATATCATTTCCTGCAACTTCATCATGGTCTAGGATATTTTCAAAATGATCTGTCTATCTTTCTTTAACACTTTCCTTATCACTAATTAAAACCAACGGCTCCATATTTTTTTGGAAAATTTGTAGCCTGGGATTTTCTGTCCTGAATAATTTTTAGAACACACTTTTCATTTAAATGGCGTCACATATTTCATCAGTAGTGCAATAACGCCATGCAGCTAATATAAAAGTCTTCATACATGTAACTGCCACAGAAGACGTCATATTAAAAATCAGTCCCATTATTCTTATCTATTTCATTGATATCATTTTACATATGTCACACTTGAATGGCTCTTTACAAGTTCATTTAAATGGCGTCACATATCTATTCATTTAAATGGCGTCACATATTTCACCAGTAGTGCAATGACGCCATGCAGCTAATATAAAAGTCTTCATACATGTAACTGCCATAGAAGACGTCATATTAAAAATCAGTCACATTATTCTTATCTATTTCATTGATATCATTTTGTGTATGTCACACTTGAATGGCTCTTTACAAGTTCATTTAAATGGCGTCACATATCTCTTCATTTAAATGGCGTCACATATTTCACCAGTAGTGCAATGACGCCATGCAGCTAATATAAAAGTCTTCATACATGTAACTTCCATAGAAGACGCCATATTAAAAATCAGTCACATTATTCTTATCTATTTCATTGATATCATTTTACATATGTCACACTTGAATGGCTCTCTACGAGTTCATTTAAATGGCGTCACATATCTCTTCATTTAAATGGCGTCACATATTTCACCAGTAGTGCAATGACGCCATGCAGCTAATATAAAAGTCTTCATACATGTAACTTCCATAGAAGACGTCATATTAAAAATCAGTCACATTATTCTTATCTATTTCATTGATATCATTTTACATATGTCACACTTGAATGGCTCTCTACGAGTTCATTTAAATGGCGTCACATATCTCTTCATTTAAATGGCGTCACATATTTCACCAGTAGTGCAATGACGCCATGCAGCTAATATAAAAGTCTTCATACATGTAACTTCCATAGAAGACGTCATATTAAAAATCAGTCATATTATTCTTATCTATTTCATTGATATCATTTTACATATGTCACACTTGAATGGCTCTCTACGAGTTCATTTAAATGGCGTCACATATCTCTTCATTTAAATGGCGTCACATATTTCACCAGTAGTGCAATGACGCCATGCAGCTAATTTAAAAGTCTTCATACATGTAACTTCCATAGAAGACGTCATATTAAAAATCAGTCACATTATTCTTATCTATTTCATTGATATCATTTTACATATGTCACACTTGAATGGCTCTCTACAAGTTCCAAGATGTACGGCAAGAGCACTATTATGATTGAAACTTTGCCTACATATGTCATAGTTAAGAGACTTTTCATCGGTTTGAATTCTAAGGGGCTTAACAAGATTATTTATTTAATCTTGTTCCTCCCCTTTTGAAAGCCTGTTTCGTTCTTATTTTAACTTATGAATAATATAAGCCTCAAGCCACAACTTTCACAATTTTTCAGAACTCTCGGCTCAATAATAATTTATGATAATATTACCTCGGAAAGAACTAGAATTAGGAAACATAATCATTTAAATATTTTTGCATTTAAAAACTTCTGTTTGGGGAAATTTTAACTTTTAGTAAATTTACCAAAGCCAGTGACAACCGTAGAAATGTAATACAAAACGTTGAAACGACTGGAGATATCAATGAAAATTCCAAGAAAGAAGCAACTTAAAAAATGGTCCCTAGCGATCAGATAGAGGTAAAACTGACTAAAGAGAGGAGCGAAAAAATAATGACGCATCTCTTGAGACAAAGCTGCGAAGGTCGGAAGAAAAAAAAATGGAAGTAGATTTGAAGAAAAAGATGAAATATCTAAGCAAATCCCTGCAAGTCCAACATAAAAATGTCAATTCTAGACGAGTTTCAACTTAATACCCTTACCTATTCCTGATATATTGTAAACATTCCATTTTGACAACCAGAATGCATATGGCAGCTTCTGATTTAGTTCAGCATCTTATTTGACATTCTTGAAATTACTAACTAACTAATTTTAGCCGTTCCTGAAATGTTTGCAGCTAGATGCATTAACAACTGGGATTCCCCTAATGACTTTAAGTTCAACATCCCTATCAAAATTCTCTAAATATTTTAATTTAATAACCTTCCCTAACTGCTCCTGTAATATTGAAGATATGCCGTTTTGACAACCTGGGTACTATCTATACTGTCTATCTTTACTATCTTTTGATTTTGGTAAGATACGGTACGATACTATCTTTGGATACTATACTATCTTTTGATTTTGCTTAACATCCCCCTTAGCATTCTATGAAAATTGCAACTTAATAACAATATCTTTTATTAAGATCTATATAGATACGCATCTTTTGATTTGGTGCAGCATCCCCATCAGTATTAATTGAAATTTACAATTTAATAACCTTAGCCTTTCGTGACATGTTGCAGATGAGTGCTTTTGACAACCTGGATGCACTCTGCCATTTTCACAAGCAGGATGCAGTTTACTTCTATTGATTTATTTTAATAGTTTTAGTTGTAACAGCAGAAGCTACAGTAGTATTTACAGCCGCAATCGCAGTAGCAGTAGCAGTGCTAATAGTAGTAGTCACAGTCGCAAGCAATAGCAGTTGCAGTCATGAGTCGTCATACGCTTAGCCGCAAGTTGTCGCACATGCATTCACAAGTAGTTATAATCGTAGTTACAACTAGTTACAGTCACAAGTAGCCGCAGTAGCAGTCAAGTTAGATTCGTATTTGCAGTCACAAGTAGCTGCAGTCGCAGTTATAAGCTATTGCAATCACTAGTAGTCTTAGTTACAAGTAATCGAAGGCTCTAGTTGTCGCAGACGTAATTAGTCATAGTCGCAAGTTGTGGCAGTCACAAATAGTCGCAACTGCAAGAAGTCGTAGTTGCAAATAGTTACAGTCGCAGTTTCAAATATCCTTTGTTACAGTCATAGGTATTCAAATTCGCTAGTATTTGCAGTTACAAATAGTAACAGTCGCAAATAGTCAAAGACAAATGTTTTTGAACTAGTAGATAAAAATATTCACCGCTGTAGTTATAATTAATTGTAGTCGCAAGAACTCGCAGTAGCCATCACAGGTAGTCGCAGA
Organism: Artemia sp. Qi Xiang Cuo; assembly: GCF_049724085.1. Classification (NCBI taxonomy): domain Eukaryota; kingdom Metazoa; phylum Arthropoda; class Branchiopoda; order Anostraca; family Artemiidae; genus Artemia; species Artemia sp. Qi Xiang Cuo. The sequence continues at coordinate 50,125,376 of NC_142804.1, read as the reverse complement.
CGCAAACAGTTGCAGTTTTGGTATGAAGTAGAGATGGTCGAAGTCACTAGTAGTAATACTTGCAAGTAATCTGAAGTAGTCATAGTCGTATCACAAATAGTAAAAATCACAAGTAGTCGCAGCTACAGCCAAAGTGGTAGCAGTAGCAATAGTGGTCCTGAAAGTGTAAAGATAATACCCAAGTAGTGAGGGGTTAATCTATTTGAAATTGCCCATAGCCGTTGCATATTGGTCCAGGTGTTAAGGAACCGTTCTATTGAGGAAAATCTCTGGTCTTACATTGGATTCTAAAGCGGAAAAAAAAAAACTTTGATGACGGATTATAAAGGTTCCCTGAGAACAAAAATCTTTAAGAATGAAACAATCTTGGAGGAAATAAAATCTCGAAGAAAATATCTAAAAAAAAATAAAAAAAATCTTCAAGAAAATAACTCAACGAAAAATAACGCTGTGAAAGAAAAATGACATCTTGAAAAAAAAACATCTCTTAAAGTATTAGGCTACGTAACACCCAAGTGTACCACATATATATATATAATACACACACATATATATATATATATATATATATATATATATATATATATATATATAACGTAGATAATTTCGGAGACCACACTGCCTTTTCATGACGATAAATAGAAGCTCAAATAGTTCAAATATATATAGCCGTCATTACGTAATATCCATGTGTGTGCCGTCCTCAGTTACAACCGGGGGTTCCCGGTCCCCCGGAACCAAAACAAGTCTTGAAGAAATCTTGAACAAGAATGGTCTTAAGAAAAATGTCCTAGAAAACTTCTTGAAATGTTTTGAAACATGTTGAAAATGTCTTGACGGAAAATGTCTTAAAAATGTCCTGAAGCGTCTTGAAACGTCTTGAAAAATGTCTTGAAGAGAAATATCTTAAAAAATGTATTGAAATATCTTGAAAAATCTTGAAAAATGTCTTGGATAAAAATGTCTTAAAAACATCTTGAAATGTCTTGAAAAATTTTGAAAATGTGATGAAGAATGTCTTGAAGAAAACATTTGCAAAAGTAAACAAACAATCCTTATTACGTAACAGACACCTGCATCTTGAAGAAAACACCCCCTATTACGTATCAAACACCTGCGTCTTAAAGAAAACATTCTCTGTAACGTAACAAGCACCTGCATCTTGCCTCTGAGGGAATAAAAACATCCCCTATTACGTAACATGCACATGCATCTTGAAGAAAATTAATAACACCTGCGTCTTGAGGGAATCGCCTTTAAGCTTCTTCGTGATATTAAACCAGTAAGGAAGAAAAGAGTAGCGGCTAATCATAAGTGATTTCGTTTAACATCCCCCAAAGCGTTCCCTGAAGTTTCCCTGTATTGCATCCACGGAGGCATAATTACAAAATTTTGAATATTTTGAACAAAATCTATTTCTCAAAGTTGGGCTGGCTGCCCAAAGAAGGGTTGGCTGCCCTTCGATCACTTTTCAACATTCCGCTCAGCATAACCTAGAAGGTTCAATCTAATATCATCAGCTGTTCGTTATATACTGCAGATACATCTCTTTTGATGACAAGAATGTGAATTGTGTCTTTCGATTGCGTTTGGCACCCCCCTCAGAAGCTGTAGGGGGTTATGAAATCCCCAGATATTTTACCTTTTTTTTGTTCCTATATTCATGGCACCAGGCACTTAAAGGTATCTTATATGCCGCTATTCCTTATCTTCGTACCTAAGCCTCGAGGTTTTAAGTGTCTGTTGAACCTTCTTTTGTTGGAGCCAGCAGAGGGATTTGCTGGAATAATATCCCAGGAAGATCGTTCCAGATGTGAGTGTAAGGCCGGATGAAGCTGAGATAAAGCATTCGTTCTTGGCATGTCCACCTTTAGATAATTTGACCGAGTAATGCGCCTTTGCGTTTGTCTTGTCGGTTGGAAAAAGGGGGGAACAATGCGAGAGAGCTCATCTGAGGAAGGCGATATTCACAGTCCATGACTATGGAAAATAGCCATCGACGCTTCATCAAACCATTCATTTAGGGGCTGGAGCGATTCATGTACAGAGACGCAGCCTGCCCTGTTCGCTCTTTTTCTGATCTTCTGGAGTGGTTCTAATAGCGTTTTCGGGGTACTAGCATATAGCGGGCATCCATATTCAGCTGTGGGTCTCATACATGACTTATAAAGTAGGATAATCGAACTGGATGGAAGAAGGTTTTTGTATTGAAGTGTTTTCTTGCGCAGGAGGCTCTCATCCGATTAAGGTGGCTATTCCAAGTGAGATCTGTGGAGAAATGAATCTCCAATAGACGAAGCTCATCGAGTCTTTTTAAAGTTCCATTTTTGAAAATGAAACTGGGGTGTTCACGTGGCACCTTTGGACTATCTTGAACAAGATGGCTATTTCAGAATTTTTGGTCGAATTTTTGTAGGGAGGGCAACTAAGAAGGGCTTGGGGAGGGGATATTGCAATCCTCTAACACCTTTTCAACACCCCCTTCGCGTGTCCTGAAAGTTTCAACTAATACCCTTTTTTTTCTTTTTTTTTATTCCAATATTCACGGCGCCAGGTGCTTCAAAGTATCCGATATGCCGCTATTCATTTACCTCGTTCAATGACCTCGAGGTTTTCAATGTCTGTTGAACCTTCTTTTAAAGGAGTCAACTGAGAGATTTGCAGGAATAATATCCCCAGAAAGATGTTCCAGATAGAAGTGCAATGCATGATGCAGCCGTTCTTCAAATACTCTGTTCTTGGCGTAAATTCCTTTAGATGATTGGACAGAGATGTGTGCCTTCGTGTCTGCTTTGTCGGCTGGACAAAGGGGGGCACAATTTGAGAGAGCTCGTCTGAGGGATGCAAATTCATGTACTTGTAGAAAACAGCCATTGACGCTACATCAAACCTTTCATTTAGAGGCTGGAGCGATTCTTGTGTAGAGGCACAGCCCGCCCTATTTGCCCTATTCTGGATCTTCTGAAGTGGTGCCAACAGCGTTTTCGGAGCACCAGCATATAGCGGGCATCCATATTCCATTTGGGTCTGATGCAAGACTTGTAGAGCGGGATGATCGAGCTTGATGGAAAAAGGTTTTTGCAGCGAAGAGTAACTCCCAGCTTTCTTGCGCAGGAGGTTCTCATCCAATCAAGGTGGTTGTTCCAAGAGAGATCCGTGGAGAAATGAATCCCCAGTAGACGAAGCTCGTCGACTCTCTTTATAGCTTCATTTTTGAAGTTGAAACTGGGGTGTTCACATGGCACCTTTGATCGGGTAATTAGTAGCTCCTTTGTTTTCGATGCATTGAAGTTGATCATCCATGCATCAGACCACTTTTCAATTTCCAAAAGATCCATCTGTAGGGAAAGGGAGGCTTGTGTTAGGTCTTCGTGTTTAGGGACGGCTGAGTGTGTCGTGGAATCGTCGGCAAAGTGATGCAGAGGGTTTGCGAGGTTGTCTCCCATGTCGTTTATGTAGATAAGGAAAAGCGTAGGTCCCAAGACACTGCCCTGGGGTACCCCTGCTTTCACTTGATATTCGCGGGAATTAAACCCGTCGAGAACAACCCGCAGTGAACGATCGGAAGGAAAGCTCTCAATCACTTTTAACAGACATCCACGAACACCATACGCATAGAGTTTCCTTAGAGAGTTATGTAATTAGTAGAGAGTTAGTAATTATCAGTTAAGATATTACTAATCTAAAATAGTAATATCTGTCGTTGCTTTCAGTGCTCTCAGTCATTCCTTAGATATTACTGATAAACATTTTGACAACCAGCCAGCACATAGTATGTCTTGATTGTGTTCGGCATTCCTTGAACATTTACCTAATGTTTCACCTTAATAATAAAGCGTTTTTGGAGACCCTGGGTCAAACATGCCCTATTTTCCTGTTAACAATAGGTAACTTGTACAGCCTAAAGCCTTTGCCCTGGGGGCTGTGGGGGCTACGCTACCCCTGGAGGTAGTGTCTTTCGGCCTTTTGACTATTCTGAACGACAATTCTATCTCGACCCTTTGATTAGATGCAGTTGGAGCAAAAGGGCCATGGGAGGGGAGCTGGTTCTCCTCTCGTCACTCTTGACTGTTAAAAAGGTCACTAAAACTTTCGATATCCTATTGAATGAACCCCTTCCGAAGTTTATTTGCCATCCTTCTATTTGAAGTAGCTCTGGGAAAAATTATAATAATAACAAATTGAAGCCATGTGGCTCTTTAGTATAGACATCGCTAGAGCGTTACCTCTGAAATCCATACTATCCATGCACATAAAGGCTCCTACAAGGATCAAGGTATACCAAATTATCAAAAATAATATTGCATAAATCCGTCAAGCTTAAATGTAAATGCTTCAAGCTTATCCAGCAAGAGTGAAAATGATACGTTATACTATGTCATTCATATCTTTCCACAACACGGCTAGTTAAAAACTCTCGTATTATCATAATCAAAATATTAATAGTCTCATTTTTCTTCGACTATCTAAATTCTCATAATCTTTTTTTCTTCACCACGCTTTTCTTTCACTAACTTTTTTTGACACAACGTTTTTTCTGCTAACTAAATTTTAATAAAGTTTTTTTTCTTGCTAACTAATTTCTAACACAGCATTTTTTTTTCTTGCTAAAAGAAAAACTAATTGCTAAAACTAATTGTTACAACAGCTTTATTTTTCTTCGCCAAGTTTTTTTTGCTAACTAATTTCTAACACAAATGTTTTTCTGCAAACTAAATTTCAATAAGCCTTTTCTTTTCTTCATCAGGTTTTTTTTTGCTAATTTATTATCAAAAACATATTTTTCCTACTAACTAAATGCTATTACTTCACTTCTTTACTAGGTTTTTTTCCTGCTAATATTAATTTCTAATGCAGCATACAGCTAAATTAAAACTGAACTTTATAAACTTTGATTCTCCACCAAGTTTTTTTTTCTTGCTAACTAATTCCTCACACAATATTTTTTTCTTTCTGCTAACTTACTTTTAACAAGCTTTTAATTTCTATACTATGTTTCTTTTTATTTTTGCTTATTAATTTTTAAGACAACATTTTCTGATCACTAATTTTCAATAAACTGTTTTTCTGTACACCAAGTGGCACACAGCAAGTTTAGTGTTTATCACAATTTATATGGTGATATTTTATCACATTGATATTAGTTATATTTTATCACAATTCTTTAGCAATATCTGAAAAGGCAAATTGAATGATCCCTTATTTAAGTTTAGACGACAACGCAATCTAAAAAAACCTTATATGACCCCAGGGCATAACTTACAAACCCTTTCTCTGAGGACTGTGGGGGGGAAGGAGGTTGTCATTCTTAAAAACCTAATTCCCAAAACTTTCAACAACGTTGAACAAAATGGCTATCAACAAATTTTGATTGGATGTGTTTGGGGAAAAAGTGGGCGTGAGAGGGGGGTTAGGTGCCCTCCAATCACTTTCGGCTATTAAAAAGGGCACTAGCCCTTTGAATTTCCAATCCAATGACCCCCTTTTCAAGTTATTACGAGAAAGCTTTCAAGAAAAACCGTATATGCCCCCAGGGCATAACTTACATTTCTTGCCCTGAAGAGTGTGTGGGGGGATTGTCCTGCTCAAAGATATAATTTCCAGAACTATCAACTGTATTGAACAAAATGGCTCTCTCAAAATTTTGATTGGATGTGTTTGGATAAATGATGGGCGTTGAAGGGGTGCTACTTGCCTTTCAGTCACTTCCGACTATTAAAAATGGCACTAGCCATTTCAATTTCCAATCGAATGACCCCTTTTTGAAGTTTCTACGACAACGCTTTCTATAAAAACCTTATATTTCCCCAGGGCATAATTTATAACCCTTCCCCTGAGGGCTGTGAGGGGGAGAGGGTTGTCATCTCCAAAGACCTAATTTCCAGAACTTCCAACTATGTTGAACAAAAGGGCTATCTAAAAATTTTGACTGGTTGTGTTTGGGGAAAATGTGTCGTGGAAGGGGTGTTAGCTGCCTTCCAATCACTTTCGACTATTAAAAAGGGAAATAGCCCGTAAAATTTCCATTCAAATGAGCCCTTTTTGAAGTTTCAATGACAAAGCTTTCTATAAAAACCTTATATGTCCCCAGGGCATAACTTACACCCCTTGCCATGAGGGCTGTGGGGGAAGTGCCCTCCTCAAAAACATAATTGCCATCTGGAAATCAAATACGTTGAACAAAATGGCTATCTCGAAGTTTTGATTGAATGTGTTTGGGTAAATGGTGGGCGTGGAAGGGGTGTTAGTTGCCCTCGAATCACTTTCGGTTATTAAAAAGGGCACAAGCCCTTCCAATTTCCAATCAAATGAGCCCTTTTCGAAGTTTCTATGACAACTCCTTTGATACGAAGTGCCCTGGCCTAAACAAAAATAAAAAATAAAAAATAAATGAATAATACATTGTGCCAACATCGTTCTTTACAAAGGCAGCTCTATTGCACTGCCTATGATATCATAAGTTCAGAGGTGGCCCTGGGATTACTAGATTTTTTTTCTCGTAAATAAACAAAATCATTTGCATAATAGCCATCCAAATAGTGGAGCAATTTGATGAAAACTACAAAATGAAATTCAACATGTCTGAGAACCTATGCAAACATGAGAGTAGTAAGCGTATAATGCATTGAAAACCTACACGCACTTTCACAAGCCTGAGGCATGGATATGTGTGTGTAGGTTTTCAAGTAATTGGGTTACCAGGGTCATTTGCCTATTACAATGAACTCTACATGGGTTGCTAGACATGTTTTCTATTACACCTTTGCCAAGAGGAACGAGTATAACTTGATTGGTGATTAGGATTTGAATAAAAGGAATAGTTTTCTTACATCTTAGTGTTAACTGAGCAATGACTAAAGGAACATTTGAAGGTGGAGAAAAAAAAGGGGTAATTACCGATTGGATAATTTTAACAAGAAATGACCGAAAAGTGTTTTGGTTTGCACAGTGTTGTCAATTTTAAATAGTTTATAAATAAAAAAAAATTAACAAGAAATGGCTGAAAAGTGTTTTGAGGGAGTTGAGTTGCACGAGGGTTCAGTTACATGCGGATTCAGTTACACGGGGATTAGTTAAATGGGGTCGTGTAGCACGGAGGTTCAGTTGTACAGGGTTTCGGTTATACAGGGGTTCAGTTACATGGGGGTTCAGTTGTACGGGGTTTCGGTTATGCAGGGTTCAGTTACATGGAGGGTTCAGTTATTTTTTCTGATTTTGTGTGTTTTCGCAAGAAAATAACTGGTCTTTTAGCAAACTTAGCCATAGCTACCTGAATTGATAGGTGATTTGAATAAAGGAATTCAAATATTTAGTCTATGAAATAGAAGCTAACTCAATTTGCGAAAAGATATTCCATTTGAACAACTCTGATCTGATTGAATTGTTGCCAACAATGAAATTTAATCGCTGCTAAGCCTATTGCTATTGCGAAAGGGGTTACTCAATTTACTTCTTAGTGTTAAATAACAGATTTCCAAATACGATCATTTTGAAAAGCAGACAAAAAAATTGGTTTATCCCCTCATTTCTGTACGGCAGGAGATAACTTAATTTACTTAGACAATTAATGATATTTATTAGTAATTGATTGTGTCAGTGGAGAAAAAAAAAGGATTAAACTGATTAACAGTTAAGGTAACACCAAAGGAGCTGTTAACTGAGGTAATTTGTTATAAATTTGAAAAATACCTAACGACGAATCGGAATTCAGACTAACCAGAATTTTTTTAAACTGAAGTGGAAAATTTGATATGATTTTGGGAAAATAGAATTCATCAATAACTTATTTCATTTTCATTGAGAAAATTTAGAATGGAAGTTGAACTTTTTAGTCTTCGCGATTTTTTGTATTAACCAGGAGTTTTGTAAACGCTTAATACCCACAAGCATATAAGGGTCAAATTTCATCTTAAAGCGCCAATGTATCTGATAGAATAATTTAAGTCTTATGATCAATTTCATAAAACCTATAATTTTCACCTTTTTCTTCATTAAGTATCAATTACTTCAAGAAATTAATTCCACATTTTTGAAGATAGGAGCTTGAAACTTCCGAAGTAGGGATATTGGTTTTTAGAGTTTCGGTTACTATTGAGTCGTGTCGCTCAAAGTCACCTATGAAAAGATTCTTTTTAAAAGAAACACTTCAAATTGAAAAAAAGAAATCATAAGCAAATAATCTTCACAAAGTTTAATATCTTCCAAAAGAAACTTAAAAAGTAAACATAGTCAACCCATTTCTCACTGTCAAATTCCTACGATATTTTTGAGTATATAAAAAATATAATTTCCCATTCATGTTAAACTTTGATTGAACAAATATCAGACAAATCTACTTCACTTATACAAGTAGAATTATCTGGCAAGATTTCTGCTTCAAGAGGTTTATCCGATATTGGAATACGGTTTCTTAGAATGTGCCATTGAAGATGTATTGCTTGTGGAACTTATTCTTAGTCTCATGTTCTTTACAGGGCTTCTGTCTTCTTCATTAGCATCAATCTTTCCTGTTTCAACCGACCACTTCCTTTCCATAGTCTCAGAGTTTCTAAGTTTTCTTTTTCAGCTTTTGCTGGGTTTTCCGGGTTTTCTTTTCTACTTTTCCTATAAGTGCTTCATCTTTCATATCAAGTGGAATTTCCTTCTTTGGTTCGCTTATTTCACACTTGGAATGAAAGTCCAATTCGTCATAACGAGGATGTAAAGATCCTGATGCCAGCAGAGCACAGGACTTTAACTCACTTTGTGTTAGTTTGTTTATAACTATTGTAGAGGACTTCAATTGTCTCCGAATTCCAGGTATTTCAGCGAGGCTAATGAAACATCTTTCTGTCATTTTTTATTTCCTGAAATGGAAACAGAGATCATTGAAATATTGATCTTTTTCTGCATTGCCAAAAAATATTGCATTCAAAATTCTTCACAGTCTCATGAAATGTAATTAAACAAATATGAAAGATTTTTTCAACTAAAGTAAGGAGCAAGTTTAAAACTTATAACAGATTGAAGTTACTTTATATATAAGAGAAGGACCCCCAATTTTCTTTAAAAATTTGGAAAAAAAAGCCAACTTCACAATAAAGAGTAAGGAGTTAAGGATGAGACAGACTTTTGATCTTTTACATAATTAAATAAATAAATAAAAAAAAACTTGCGAATATTTTCATTCTAACTTAACTTGTAGGAAATAATCGAGTCAAACTCAAAACGAGCAAATCCCCTATGTCTTCCCAATTTAATTTTCTTTCATATGAATACTTTTCAATTTAAACTTAAAATATGCTAAATTCTTGATTTTCATCCTAATTTAACTTGTAGGAAATAATCGAGTCAAACTCAAAACGAGCAGAAATTAACATAAGTTGGATGCAAAATCCCCTTTTCAATTGCGAATTTTCTTTATAAATTTGGAAAAAACCAATTAGCTGGGATGCCAAATGGACACTTTTAGTGTCTTTTGGACACTTTTGTACTTTGAAGAATACAGTGACACTCTTGAGTCAAAAAAGGCAACTTTTTGAAAAAAAGGAGACTTTTTAGACATTTTCCAAAATCAAAACCAAATCGCTTTATTTTCTTCTTTTTTTTGACTGCTTTTAATTTGTACTTTACTTTTAGGCTCTGGTAACGGCTTACATACACACACACACTTAAACACACACACACGCGCACTCGCACACACACACACACACACACACACACACACACACACACACACACACACACACACACACACACACACACACACAAACACACAAACACACACACACAAACACACAAACACAAACACAAACACACAAAAACAAACAAACAAAAAAAAACAACACAAACACACAAAAACAACACACACACACAACCACACAACCACACAAACACACACACACACACACACAGACACACACACACACACACTCACACCACACACACACACACACACACACACACACACACACATGTCTGACATAGTTATTAGATATTTCGACTATGCTGAAAAAAATGGCTTTCTAAAAATTTGGATTGTATAACTTTGGGTAAATTGAACATTGAATCGAGCATAGTTACCATTTCAGTTTTTTTTTTGGTCACTTAAACAGAGCACTAGAACTTTTAATTGCCATTCAAATGAGCCCTACAGTAGGATGTCCGCTACTAGCCTAAGCTTCAGCTGAAGCTAGCTTCAAACATTGAACCTAAAATATTCATACTACCATAGTTACGAAGTGTTTATAGAATTGGTGGTCTTTAAAAAGACCGTTGGTTAGTCATGAGTGTGATGACTATTGTAATTATTCATCATTGTTTGTCATCCACTCAGTATGATTCCAATCTATATTAGGGACTTGCTTGTTCTTCTTCTTCTTCTTAGGATATCTGACACACATAGTTCAAGAAGAAATATCTATTGGTACCCATTTCCTAAGAAATCGAACTTCTTCCTAGAGGTTATGTATCTTACCCGGAAATATCTCACAAACAAAATCTTCCAGGTTGAATAATGGTATATCTGACTTGCATTTCTCTATTAAAAGTTTGTGAGAGGGTACATTCCCTTTTGCATACAGTGCAGTTACGCCAAAAAAACAGCATATCTCTCTAACTTCCTCCTGAACGTAGGATAAATCCTTCCCTTTGTTATAGGATGGATGAATCATTCTATTATACGAACCCATTTTGTTTATAAAGTAAAGTGTACTCCGCCAGCTCTCTTCATTGTACGCATACATATTATAGTTTATAAACCAGTGATAACAAGAGACCTCTTGAAGATCAGTAGTCATCAGTAGAAATGAGCATTCAAAAATCACACCACACGCTGATTTCTTCACCCCAATGTACTCACAGTCAAAAACACAATACATCGTATATTGATAGAATGGATATTCAAAACTGTTTAAAAATCCAAATTGAAACTACATTATATACTAAAGAAACTGAATATATTAAAATCTAAAACAAGAATTTTTATTCTTATCAGATTCAAAACGCCTAATATCTCAGGCATATGCGACCCACTCAACCATATGCAACTAGCTTAGGATCAAAAGATATCTGATCAAGTAATTTAAAGCTTAGGATCAATTCCATTACCGTTATAAATTGCTGAAAACTAAGTTCCTAGCAGTATTATATTTAGCAAGGATCCTTTTAAACAAAAAGGCAAAATATGACTCTTCGATGTATTAAGTATCAATTACTTCAAGAAATTAATTCCACATTTTTGCTGATAGGAGCTTGAAACTTCCGAAGTAGGGATATTGGTTTTTAGAGTTTCGGTTACTATTGAGTCGCATCGCTCCTTACTTACAGTTCGTTAGCACAAACACAAAAATGTTATCACTCTTAACATTTAAATCTTGGCAAATCCAAAACACCAGTGCAGTGATTTTTGCAAGTGCGTTTAGGTGTTAAATTCCAATTAATAGGCACGTAACGTCAATAAAACCTCTAGTAATCAAAATGTTAATGTCATTTGAATTATTAAAGGTGTAAAATCACAACTGTGCAACGCGTGGTGGAAATGTGCCAAATGTGGTTGGAACTGTACAGATCGCGTGGTGCAGCCTATGTACGTGCGCATACAGTTGAATAAAATATGCAAAGTCGACATAACTTTATTTAATTTTTTATGGTTAATTTAGACGAGGTTACCTGGCCCGCCATGTAACCTCGTCTAAAGATCGCGTGGTGCAGCCTATGTACGCGCGCATACAGTTGAATAAAATATGCAAAGTCGACATAACTTTATTTCATTTTTTAAGGTTAATTTAGACGAGGTTACATGGTAAGGCTAATTTAGACGAGGTTACATGGCATAATTGTTCAAACTTAAAATTTTCTGTAAAGCTATGTCTAGCGATAAACTTATTAGAGTGACAAAAAACTTTTTTCTTGGGTTGAGTGTGTGTAAAAACCTATAATTTTCACCTTTTTCTTCATTAAGTATTAATTACTTCAAGAAATTAATTCCACATTTTTTCAGATAGGAGCTTGAAACTTCCGAAGTAGGGGATATTGGTTTTTAGAGTTTCGGTTACTATTGTAATAATATGAATAGTATAAATCTTTTAGGTTCAATGTTTGAAGCTACCTTCAGCTGAAGCTTAGGATAGTAGCGGACATCCTACTGTAGGGCTCATTTGAATGACAATTAAAAGTTCTAGTGCTCTGTTTAAGTGACCAAAAAAAAAAAACTGAAAGGGTAACTATGCTCCATTCAATGTTCAATTTCCCCAAAGTTACACAATACAAATTTTTAGAAAGCCATTTTGTTCAGCAAAGTCGAAATATCTAATAACTATGTCAGACATGTGTGTGTGTGTGTGTGTGTGTGTGTGTGTGTGTGTGTGTGTGTGTGTGTGTGTGTGTGTGTGTGTGTGTGTGTGTGTGTGTGTGTGTGTGTGTGTGTCTCTCTCTCTGCTCTCGCTCTCGCTCTCGCTCTCGCTCTCGCTCTCGCTCTCGCTCTCGCTCTCGCTCTCGCTCTCGCTCTCTCTCTCTCTGTGTGTGTGTGTGTGTGTGTGTGTGTGTGTGTGTGTGTGTGTGTGTGTGTGTGTCTGTCTCTCTCTCTCTCTCTCTCTCTCTCTCTGTGTGTGTGTGTGTGTGTGTGTGTGTTTCTTTTTGTGTGTTTGTGTTTTTGTGTGTGTGTGTTTGTTTGTTTTTGTTTGTTTGTGTGTGTGTGTGTGTGTTTGTCTGTGTTTGTCTGTGTGTGTGTGTATGTGTGTGTGTGTGTGTGTGTGTGTGTGTGTGTATGCCGTTACCAGAGCCTAAAAGTAAAGTACAAATTAAAAGCAGTCAAAAAAAGAAGAAAATAAAGCCATTTGGTTTTGATTTTGGAAAATGTCCAAAAAGTGTCCTTTTTTCAAAAAGTTGCCTTTTTTGACTCAATAGTGTCCTGTGTCCTTCAAAGTAAAAAAGTGTCCAAAAGCCACTAAAAGTGTCCATTTGGCATCCCAGCTAATTGGTTTTTTCCAAATTTTTAAAGAAAATTCGCAATTGAAAAGGGGATTTTGCACCCAACTTATGTTAATTTCTGCTCGTTTTGAGTTTGACTCAATTATTTCCTACAAGTTAAGTTAGAATGAAAATCAAGAATTTAGCATATTTTAAGTTTAAAATGAAAAGTATTCATATGAAAGAAAATTAAATTGGGAAGACATAGGGGATTTGCTCGTTTTGAGTTTGACTCGATTATTTCCTACAAGTTAAGTTAGAATGAAAATATTCGCAAGTTGTTTTTTTTTATTTATTTAATTATGTAAAAGATCAAAAGTCTGTCTCATCCTTAACTCCTTACTCTTTATTGTGAAGTTGGCTTTTTTTCCAAATTTTTTAAAGAAAATTGGGGGTCCCTCCCTTATATACGATTTAGATTCAATCTGTTGTGATTTTTAAACTTTCTCCTTTCTTTAGTTGAAAAAATATTTTATATTTGTTTTATTTATATTTCATGAGACTGTGAAGAATTTTGAATGCAATATTTTTTGGCAATGCAGAAAAAGATCAATATTTCAATGATCTCTGTTTCCATTTCAGGAAATAAAAAATGACAGAAAGATGTTTCATTAGCCTCGCTGAAATACTTGGAATTCGAAGACAATTGAAGTCCTCTACAATAGTGATAAACAAACTAACAGAAAGTGAGTTAAAGTCCTATGCTCTGCTGGCATCAGGATCTTTACATCCTCGTTATGACGAATTGGACTTTCATTCCAAGTGTGAAATAAGCGAACCAAAGAAGGAAATTCCACTTGATATGAAAGATGAAGCACTTATAGGAAAAGTAGAAAAGAAAACCCGGAAAACCCAGCAAAAGCTGAAAAGAAAACTTAGAAACTCTGAGGCTACGGAAACGAAGTGGTCGGTTGAAAAAGAAAAGATAGATGGTAATGAAGAAAACAGAAGCCCTGTAAAGAACCTGAGGCTAAAAATAAGTTCCGCAAGCGATACATCTTCAATGGCACATTCTAAAAAACCGTATTCCAATATCGGATAAACCTCTTGAAGCAGAAATCTTGCCAGATAATTCTACTTGTATAAGTGAAGTAGATTTGTCTGATATTTGTTCAATCAAAGTTTAACATGAATGGGAAATATATTTATTATATACTCAAAAATATCGTAGGAACTTTCCAGTGAGAAATGGGTTGACTATGTTTACTTTTTAAGTTTCTTTTGGTAGAGATTACACTTTGTGAAGATTATTTGCTTATGGTTTCTTTTTTCAATTTGAAGTGTTTCTTTTAAAAAGAATCTTTTCATAGGTGACGTTGAGCGACACGACTCAATAGTAACCGAAACTCTAAAAACCAATATCCCTACTTCGGAAGTTTCAAGCTCCTATCTGCAAAAATGTGGAATTAATTTCTTGAAGTAATTGATACTTAATGGAGAAAAAGGTGAAAATTATAGGTTTTATGAAATTGATCATAAGACTTAAATTATTCTATCAGATACATTGGCGCTTTAAGATGAAATTTGACCGGCATATGCTTGTGGGTATTAAGCGTTTACAAAACTCCTGGTTAATACAAAAAATCGTGAAGACTAAAAAGTTCAACTTCCATTCTAAATTTTCTCAATGAAAATGAAATAAGTTATTGATCAATTCTATTTTCCCAAAATCATATCAAATTTTCCACTTCAGTTTAAAAAAATTCTGGTTAGTCTGAATTATTCGTCGTTAGGTATTTTTCAAATTTATAACAAATTATCTCAGTTAACAGTTCCTTTGGGGTTACCTTAACTGTTAATCAGTTTAATCCTTTTTTTTTTCTCAACTGATACAATCAATCACTAATTAATATCATTCATTGTCTAAGTAAATTAAGTTATCTCCTGCCCTACAGAAATGAGGGGACAAACCAATTTTTTTTGTCTGCTTTTCAAAATGATCGTATTTGGAAATCTGTTATTTAACACTAAGAAGTAAATTGAGTAACCCCTTTCGCAATAACAATAGGCTTAGCAGCGATTAAATCTCATTGTCGGCAACAATTCAATCAGATCAGAGTTGTTCAAATGGAATATCTTTTCGCAAATTGAGTTGGTTTCTATTTCATAGACTAAATATATGAATTCATTTTATTCAAATCACCTATCAATTCAGATAGCTATGGCTAAGTTTGCTAAAAGACCAGTTATTTTCTTGCGCAAACACACAAAATCAGAAAAAATAACTGAATCCTCCATGTAAATGAACCCCTGTATAATCAAAACCCCGTCCAACTGAACCCCCCATATACCTGAACCCCTGTATAACCGAAACACTGTACATCTGAACCTCCGTGCTACTCGACCTCATTTAGCTAATCCCCGTGTAACTGAATCCGCATGTAACTGAACCCTTGTGCAACTCAACTCCCTCAAAACACTTTTCAGCCATTTCTTGTTAATTTTTTTTTATTTATAAACTATTTAAAATTGACAACACTGTGCAAACCAAAACACTTTTTGGTCATTTCTTGTTAAAATTATCCAATCGCTAATTACCCCTTTTTTTCTCCACCTTCAAATGTTCCTTTAGTCATTGCTCAGTTAACACTAAGATGTAAGAAAACTATTCCTTTTATTCAAATCCTAATCACCAATTAAGTTATACTCATTCCTCTTGGCAAAGGTATAATAGAAAACCTGTCTAGCAACCCATGTAGAGTTCATTGTAATAGGCAAATGACCCTGGTAACCCAATTACTTGAAAACCTACACACACATATCCATGCCTCAGGCTTGTGAAAGTGCGTGTAGGTTTTCAATGCATTATACGCTTACTACTCATGAGCTTGTATTTTTCAGAGAAGAATAGTATCTTCTTTCTTATTTTTGTTTTTGTCATTTCCTCTTTTCTTTGTTGCTCTTTTAATTGACTGGTCCAACTATGGCCAAAGCACCACCTGATAGAAAGTACGAAATATACAATGATTTCAACAATATGTAAAAGCCTCAAGTAAAACTTCCTAATGAGTGAGGACATGATGTTACATGGTTGTATGATTCGTTTGTAAAAAACGAAATATATAAAACAAATTAAAAACTTCTTAAACAAAAGAAAAGTTCATCTCTAAATGCACTTGAAAGTTTTGTTTTTCCTTTTTTTTGCTGCTACTAAAAAAATTAAATTTTCCAACACTAAAATAGAAGGACTTGATGATCAAGGCATGTTTTATAAATATTCAAAGACGACTTTTTATGCTGTGACCGCTCCTTGATTTCATTTTCAGTCAAAAATTTTCAATTTTTCTGGGTAACAAGATAATAAAGATAGTCTATGTGTTTTACTACATTTGGAGATAAAACCGTTTTATCAAAGTTACTTTTATGGATTTACCCTTTCTATTCTTTTTCTATTTTATTCTTTTTACCCTTTGTTAGAGCCCATAATCAATTTTCGCTCTTCATGCTTCATAATCATGATTCTTTCTTGAAACATTTAATGCTGAGACCACGCTTAACTATCCTTCAAAACCAGCCTTTAGACATAGCATGCCTTCCAGGTATTTGATCTGCCTTACACGATGGCCCAAAGAGATTAAGTTAAATAAGGTATATAAAAAACATTTTTTTAAACAGTAGAGAGTTACATTAAAATGTGAAACGAACGAAACAAAGGGGTCACCAACCTTTCAGCCCCGACTCCTTACTCGGAAGTTAGACTTGAGCTTTCCCGAATGTATTTTTGAGTGTTGAAAAAGAAACTTTAAAAAAAATTCACTTTTTGACATATTCCTCTTGTCCCGGAGCATTAATTCTTGAAGCATTGAAAAAAAGGTCAAGTAAAGAACAGCAAACTGATGTGGTGGCAGCCCTCTCACGCATAAGATCGTTTCTTTTCATTTTGATTTTACTTATAAGTATATTGACATTTCACTTATAATATTCTCTGTTCTTTCTCAATTTTATACTCATGATTATCTTAAATATTTGGTGGAAGGCAAGACTTAATTTCCACTCTGCACCTTTTTGTAGTAAGAAAGTGTATATTATACTGTATTATATACTGCAATGAATAGTATGTCATTCAAAACAACCCATCAGAGATAGCATGACTTGCAGGTATTTGATCTTCCTTGCACGATTGATCACAACAGACGAAGTTTATTAAAGCATGAAAAAACAGCCTTTTTCTAATAAAAGTAAAGAGTGACACTTATTCTTCGAAAATTACATTCTTGCACCCCAGGTTTCCAAACTTGAGAGATTCTTCAAACTGATATGGAAAGGGATTTAGCCCTCGTCTGGAGGGCTATATTCGGACTAAGTGTGCAATTCGGGCGCTCAGGAGTAACAGTTATTCTCTTATTGCAAAAGACTGTCATAAATGGGCAACAGTCTTGTCATAATATCCAAGCTTGAGAGATTCTTCAAACTAATATGGAAAGGGATTTAGCCCTCGTTTGGAGGGCTATATTCGGACTAAGTGTGCAATTCGGGCGCTCAAGAGTAACAGTTACTCTCTTATTACAAAAGACTGTCATAAATGGGCAACAGAAACTGCTGCCCCTCATCCTGCTATCAACGTATGATCATGCTTCGAGAATAAGGGCTCATTTTGATAGTGGTGATTTATACCAATAAAATAAGATTTTTCTAAATGCGATTAAAGCATGCGTCTCAATAAAATCCCGCTATTTACGCTTCTATCACATTGCTTCGATGTTTCTGCAGTTGATGAGGAGAGTGTAAAACATAATTTAACACTTGCATTTGATAGACTAGTAGCATGCTGATAGGCTAGCAATAGGCAAATAGGCTAGCTTTGAATAGTTCAAAAACAAAATTTATAGTATATTCACGTACATCACGAGCCCTCCCAGGTTTTAATCTGATTAAGTCTTCTATTTCAAGTACAGAGACATCGCGCTTTGACATTTTTTGTTACCTAGGTTTACTGGTTGACTCAAATTTAAGTTGAAAGTCACATATTAATAGTATTATGTATAATGACAATTACAAAATGTAGACAATAAATGTAATGACAATTACAAGTTTCACCCATTTTGCTGGTTTAACTAAAGATTAAAATATTCTTGACTTTTTCATTAATATAATATACAAATATAATAAAAAATAGTCGTAACACAGCTAGCACAACTTTTTCCCTTGCAAGGTCCACAGGCCCAGATTCATTTCATGCCATTTCTTTTGCAAATGCATCACACATTTCAGCAATCAGTTTTACAGTTACAGTGAAAAACTGCAAGGAAAGAGTTAGGGGCAGCGGGGAGTTCACCAAAAATAGGGTGATATAATCCATTCTGATTTATTCAACCGAACTGATCAGGGTCAAGATTATATCCCAGGGTTTCCCATGGTTAAACATGCAAACAAACTCAAAATGAGTGGAAGCTGCAAGCATCACTGATGGGAGGGAGAACTTTAGACTCAACATACGAAGCAGATGCTGTTACTTTCTCGATGAATTTGAGATAGCACAACTGATTGAGGGTTGAAATTAAGCCTGGACACTAATACAAAAGCATCATGCTTCTTCCCCAGCTATTTAAATTTCGTGCTTGGTGGATAGTGCGCCCATAAGAATTTTAGCGGATTCGTAAAACTCGTTATTTTTTTTTACCAGAAGCTGTAGCCCCGCTGACTTTGCAATGCCACTGACACGAGAAGTTGAATCGCACCCAAAGAAGGCGTTGACACACAGGATTTTGCTGCATATACGAGATCCAAGTTTGAATTTAGTTGTATTTACATTCCAAATTCTATTCTTTGAGACTCCAGCTCGAGGCTCAGAGTAAAAGTAGATCGCTTGGCTTCATGTCTGTGCTTGATGACTCAGGAGTATAAGAAGATTTGTGTCATCTCGAACCAGGACAGTAGGCATAAAAGAAGCTGATCGAACTGCAGTTAGAACAAATGAGAAGATCAGGATCACCTTCTGCTACGTGAGACCCAGCTTTGGTCAGGTGCTCACTAGTCAAGGCTATGATTGCTTGATTATCCTTGAAGTTCCTTAGGAATACTTCTTTCTTTGTAGAACAGACCAAATTCCTGGTAAAATTGGTCTGCGGGTACGAGTGTGTCTTTTTCTGTCTCAAATGGGTGACATCTTTGATTGAATATGCTTGGTCGTATCCGTCGAAAACCACCGACGTCCTTTGCACTCCGTATTTCCGTGCAATGTAGTCAACATACTTCTGGCAGATATTTTCATAAATTTAGTTTTTTCTAAAGGGATTCGCTGAAGCAGTGCCCCACCATCAAGAGCTATATGCTTGTCACTGACGAAGTCTTCAGTTTTTGGCTGCTGCTCTGCAACTAGACACCACATTGCATCGGTGAGGGCAGGCTCATCGGTTAATTGTGGAAATCCGTTTGCTTCAAAAAGTGACGGAGGTGGTGAACACAATTCATACATAAAGTATGATTCCAAATCATTGTCGCTATTTCCAGCAATTGTCACCAGCTTCAAAAACATCAATGCTGGATCAACGGCAACTGACTGTCCGTTAATAACCGGTGCAATTTTATTAGCAAGCATTGCGGCCACAGACATTTTCTTGAATGTGTACGTGTTGACGTTTTCCCATATCATGCTATCCATGGTTTCTTGGCCGACGGGTCTAGCTATGTCAACGTTAAATTTTTCATCAGCCGTAGCTCCAGAAGTAAGGTTTCGCAAGCTCAGGTATTCTCCAAAAAGGGTATTCTTAGCAAGAAAGCAAAGGAGCTTGCTAGTGCCATGGTTATCGCGTTCAATCCTCGATTTTCTAACTTCTTTGTGCTGTTCGGTCGTCTCGTATTGGACCTTAGCAAAAGTTTGCATCGTCGAATCAATTGCACTACAAGTTGGTGCTGAAGGCAGCCACGTCAGCCTCTGTAACTCGTTCATGCCGCTTCCCCTTGTAAGACTATATTTAGTTTTCATCGAGCACATGAGGACCTGCTCAATGACCAGATCTGACGACAGACCCTCCCAGAATTTTGCAAATCTACAGATAACATACCACCCGTTCTGAAAATTGTCAAATTTTTCGGGATTGGTAGTTTCCAGGTGTTTTATATTTTGCAGGTACACCCTGACAGACTTTGCATATAGGAAGTGGAAGTGGTCGGACGCTGCGAAATACAGCAACATAGCTTCAACAGCCTTACACTCCGCTTGGATGAACTTCTTCAGAATGTCTATCATTACGATTTATTGTATCCATAGTTTCGCCGTACGTGACCTTTCCGAAAGTGACTTTTTAAGAGAAGAAAATTTATTCGCAACATCTGTCATGGACAGATTTTCCTCTATACTTCACAAGTCTGTGTAACCTTCCAATACAC
This sequence comes from Artemia sp. Qi Xiang Cuo, assembly GCF_049724085.1. Classification (NCBI taxonomy): domain Eukaryota; kingdom Metazoa; phylum Arthropoda; class Branchiopoda; order Anostraca; family Artemiidae; genus Artemia; species Artemia sp. Qi Xiang Cuo. The sequence continues at coordinate 50,105,099 of NC_142804.1, read as the reverse complement.
CAAGGTAAGTAGTGAAGAACTTCATATCCTTATCGGAGACACTGAATACTTTAATTCGACGGGACTCTGAGGTTCCGTCGGTCGCGAAAGGGCTGTGAAACTGATGGAATATTCAAATGAAAGTTTCAATTTTACGGTCAAATTAAGGTGATTTTCATAATCACTGTGAACTAGCAGCTTATTCTAGACATCAATTTTGTTGTTGTACGCCTTTGTATGGAAACACCAATTTCACCTCCTCAAAATCAACCTCAACCTCAAAAACTAAATTTTCAGTTTTATGTTCAAATAAAGATGATTTTGATAATCATCGACATCTAATACCTTATTCTAGACATCACTTTTGTTGTTGTACGCCTTTATATGGAAACACCAATTTCACCTCCTCAAAATAAACCTCAACCTAAAAAACTAAATTTTTAGTTTTATGTTCAAATAAAGGTGATTTTGATAATCATCGACATCTAATACCCTATTCTAGTCATCAATTTTGTTGTTGTACGCCTTTACATGGAAGCACGAATTTCACCTCCTTAAAACCAACCTCAACCTAAAAAACCTGATTTTTAATTCTATATTCAAATAAAATTGATTTTCATAATCACCGTGATCTATTACCCTATTCCAGACATCAATTTTCTTGTTGTACGTCTATATATGGAAACACAAATTCCACCCCCTAAAAATCAACTTCAACCTAAAAAAAACGTTTTTGTGAAACTTTGCATATTTGGAATCGGCACATTTTTCTGAGTCGGGTAGTCAAAGAATCATTCCTCTTGTAATTTGTTTCGGGTTAGGTCTATTTTTTCACACGCTTCCTGCATTAAAAACCTATATTCCCCGGAAACTACAGTTTCGTCAGTAAAAGGAGAGCTCTCACATCCCTTCCCTCAGCTCCTATATTGCGCACTTAATTCAAAATAATTTCTCTGAATCAATAGAGGTCAGCGGTTAAACCTCCCTCCATGCTTATTTGAAGGACTTCTAATGGAAAGCTTGGAAATTTTGATCAAAATGTACATTTTGAGGCTTTAGTTACCCCTCTTTCCGCGAAAAGATCCTTCTCTAATAACTGATATGCAACTGTGCAATGCTGCACAACTCTTAGCATGGCAGGATAAACTGTCTAAAATGATTCTGTGTGGACTGTTCATTTTCGACGGTTGCATTTTTACTCTCAAGTTCTCCTATTTTTCTTGGGAAAACCTCAAAATAAATCTTAACCGATGACGCTTACACAAGGAGGGGGGCGCAAAATGCACGTATTTCAGTATCTGTTCAGTGTTCTCATTATTTTTACGTCTGTCTTTCAAAATGAACAACAGCTAAAACTGGATCTCCTGTGTCAATGCCCCCTAAATTGTTGAAAGATGTAACCTGTGGGTCATAGCTATGGAGTAACACATGTGATAATATCTCAAGTTGAACAGTTTCATGTTCCGTTTGGTGTTTCCCGTCTAAAAGGAAAACTCTAAGAATTAAGCTTTATGCGCTAAAACCAATGGTAAAACGGAAACACGTCTTGGATGGTCCATAGTTATTATTTCAGAATTTTTGGAGTGTTAGAGTTTCGGATTTTGTTTTTAGTGCGATTCTTAAGTTGGAAAATTCTAACATTTTTTCCTTTGAGGAGAAAGAAAGTGCTAAGTTAAAATACCTACAACAAGAGTTTTAAGATTTTTTTTTTTAAGCACAATTTTTAAGTGGAAAATTGTACTATTTGTGTTTCAACTAAAAAAAACAAAACACAAACACGTATCAAGTTAGATCATAGAGGATAAAAAATTTCAGAGTCTCTGATTTTAGCATGGTTGTTACAACATGTGTCATTTCTATCCGGATACCTTTATAAATCCTAATTTTTAGTTGAAAATTTTAGATATTTTTTGTTAACAAGAAAAGGAGCAACCCTGGAGGGGTCATTTCTTGACCCCTCCAGGGATATATATCAGGGATATATAGGACCCTAGCTGTCAAATCCAGCTTAGTTTTCTTGAGATGTGATAACCCGTTATGGAAGATATTGCAGTAACTAGAATTCAGTGACCACTAATCCCCAGTGTTGCCAACTGGACATATTTTATATCCAAAGGACATATTCCTATGTGCCGGGACACAATGACATAACAGGGCAAAAAAAGGACATAGGACCTATTTCATAAATTTGGGACATAAAACAGGGTCATATTTTGCCATTTTATGACATAAAGTAGAATATTTCCCTGCTGGATACATATTTTTGTAAAAAAAATGTCATTTTTCACCAAATTAGTGCTAAAAATACTTATTTAGCACTAAATTTACTTAACTACTTACTTTCTACTATTTTTTTACGTTTTATACTGTATTTTTGGGGGATTCTTGTTCATTCCCACTGACAACTATCTGCAGATAATCTTCATATTCTTTACAAGTTTGTAGTCTATAATCCGCAAACGATTTTATTTGTCCTTGCTTTTACGCTACAGTCAAAATAATAGGCAAGCAGACACCTTTTTCGTTAACAATCGCTTCCGGTTTCCAATAGTCAGGCAAAAAAATCTATCTTTTTATCAAGTATTACTAACTGAAAATCAAAAGTTAACAAAAGAAAAAAAATGGATTCTTGATGATCCGGAATCAATTTACCTATCAAAGGCTACGGTTAGTCATCAAAGGCTATGGGCCTGAAAAAATTTGCCAAATTTTCGAAAAAGGTGAAAAACAAACCCCCTAAAGGTGAAAGAATCTTAATGGAAATCATGCCATCAGATTCAGCGTATCAGTAAGCCCCACTGTAGAGGTTCCAAGCTCCTATCTATAAAACTGTGAAATTCTGTAGTGCTTGCCAGAAGAAACATCACGGATTCGTGTTTATTTGCCATTGTTACTTTTTCCAGGGGTGATTATATTGAACCAATGATACTAGAATATCGCAAGAGGGCTCGTTCAAACGAAAGTTAAAAGATCTATTGTTCTTTTTAAGTGATGAAAAAACTGTAGGACAACTAGCCCCCGTCCAACGCCCTTTTTCCTGAATGTCGTCTGATCAAAAATTTTAGATAGCCCTTTGTTCAGTTTAGTTGAAAAGTACAATAGATATGTGTTGGGAGAGGACATGACCCCTCAGATCCACCAGAGCAAGGGCCGCAAGTTATGCAATTTGCCCATTGTTTAAATATAGTATTTGTTATAGGGAAGTATACAAACATTTTCTAAGGGGGGAAGGATATCTTCTGGGGACTGATTTTCTACGGGGAGAATTTCCCATTGGGATGGAAGTTTCTGGGTGTGACCTTTTCAGGGGAAATTTTATATGGGGAAAATTTACCAGAATTCGTATGCAAAATTTGTGTTATTTGTCTTACTTTTTCGTTGTTGATCCCACTGTACATGTGGAGACACTTTGAGGGAATTGTCAGGGGGAAGTTTTCAGCAGAGTTGTAATTCTCTGGGGACTTTTATGGGGGGGGGATTTTCCATGGGATATACTTTCCATGGGGGAATTATCACCAGAAAAAACTCCATGGGAAACTTCTGGGGAGAAACTTTCCAAGGGAAGGGGGTATTTTCCATACAGGGATATTTCCCAATGACCTTAAAAAGGATCAGAAACCAAATTAAAACAAGTCTTTCTTCAAATAAAAGTGTGCTAAGAAGTATTTTTCAGCCAGAATTGTAAGCAAAAAACTTAGAATTCGCAGCAGGGATGGCGTTGTCCGGGGGTAATTTCCCGGCGGAAGAATTTACATGGAGGAACTTTATATAGTGGAATTTTTGTGGGGGATTTTCCACAGAGGGGAGGATTTCCTGGAATTATCTGAAAAATGATCAGAAAAATAAAAAAAACACGTCTTTTCTACCGAAAGTGAAGAGCGACATTAAAACTTAAAACTAACAGAAATTATTCCGTATATGACGTGGGCTACTCCCACCTCAATACCCCTCTCTACGCTAATGTTCGACCTTTTGTGTAATTTTTCAAGAATGATTCTTGAAACACAAAGACATTGAATCAAAACCTTTTTTAAAAGTTCTTAAAAAGACTTTAGCGTGAAGACAGGGGTATTGAGGAAGGCGCAGCTCTTCTAATGTAAGGAATAATTTCTTTTTATTTTAAGTTTTAATGTTGCTCCTTACATTAAGTAGAAAAACTTGTGTTTTCATTTAATGAATGAAAGAGCGATAAGGTTACAATTTATTTTTTACTTCTGACCAAGGCGCATCGTGTAGAAAGAGTTGTCGTTGAAACTTCGAAAGCGGCTCGATTGTAAATTGAAAGCTCTAAAGGCATAAAGGTTTCAAACATATTAGGTTTTGGTATTCAAAATTAAATTAAAAATATAAAAAAAAATTATTTGATTTTCTTCATCTTATTTTTATTGTTTTACTTTGAACAAACTATTTTGATAATGTGTTAATTTTTATAAATACTGAGTAGCCTAAAGGCATTAAATATTTTGGTGTTTGATAACCATGTTTGATAACAATATTGTTAAAAAATATCCGTCCAACGCTTTGGCATTGTTCAACAGAACCAAGGAGCTTGCTCATTAAAATGTACTTTTTATGCACTTTTTTATGTAGGAAGATGCATAAAAAAGTCTTTTTTTGTGGTTTTTTTTTATGTATCTCATTTCGTAGGAAGATGAGCCTCAAGCTCTCACAAGCAGTTTTTTACTGTTTACATATTTTTATGAATTTTGTGCTTTCACAATAGTTCATTCTGTATGGATGTTCATTTAAATCTTTTTCGTTTACATTATATTCGATGTTAACTGACCATTTTGAAAGAGGTTTTCAAGTCGTAAAAAAAACTAGTTTCTGATATTTCAAGATGGACATATTATAGAAAAAATATGGACATAATTTGGCTGAAAAGGACACATTTTTAGATGCTCAAGGGACATATTCATTGACGAAAAATTTGGCAACTTCTGCTAATCCCTGCACAGACCTGGATAATTTTGGAGCCTACACTTCCTTTCCATGACGATAAATAAAAGTTCAAATAGGGATAAAATCCTTTGAATAGACAGTGATAATGATAACAGTGATAGAAATCCGCAGAAATACCAGTTATTTAGTTTTACTACTGATGACGGTCACTAGTAGAGAGGGGGGGGGTGCTACTCCCAATGCTCACCCCTGCTGCCACCTACAACTTTTTTACATAATTTATGCATGTTTTTATGGTTCGTTGTCAGTGAAAATGAAAAAACAGGATTTTTCTCACTTTTATGGATGTTTTTTTGATGGTTGTGTGTGTTGGTCAATTTATTTGATGTTTTTCACGGATGTCAACATCAATTTATGTCTGTTTTATGGTTTTTGTCAGTGAGAATGAAAAAACAGGATTTTTCTCACTTTGATGGATGTTTCTTTGATGGTTATGAGTGTTAGTCAATTTATTTGATGTTTTTCACGGATGTCAACATCAATTTATGTCTGTTTTATGGTTTTTGTCAGTGAGAATGAAAAAACAGGAATTTTCTCACTTTGATGTATTTTCAAGGTCGATTTATTTGCTGTTGCTGTTGTTTGGCCAAGTGCACACTCGGGGCGAATGTTAAGATCCAGTATTTAAAAATAGAATTTCTATCTCTTTAGACTCCCGCATGATTCCAAGATAACAAGTGATGTCATTTCTAATTCCTAACACTAAAGATCAATGAAGCCCTATTTAAAAATAGAACATTAATTTTTCTCTCTGACCTAAAGAGCGTTTATCACTCAGACCTAAGATCAAAGAAGTCATACTTGTTTCTTTATTTTCCTTTTCGTAAATTAAAAATCCCCCTAGCGATTATGTAAATCAAGTTCTCAGAAATTCTCTCCTCTTTCGTGAATCCTTAATTCCCCTTGGTGTTGTTGTTTTGGCCAAGTGCACGCTCGGGGTGAATGTTAAGATCCAGGAATAGGAAAACAGGATAACGTGTGAATCAATAATTCCCCTTAGAAACAACAAATTAATTCCCCTTTCTGGACAAATCAATCAACCATGAAATCATCTGTCCTACATTAAAAAACTTCGCCCCGGAAACAATTCTACTGGTCGAACTCCAAAGATATTAATAAACTTCGCCCCGGAAACAATTCTCCAAGAAACTCCGGCGAATGTTTTGATCTTAGAGATGAAGAGATTAACGCGGGAAAAGGTTTCCCAGTAATTTCAAATGTGACAACGCAGGGTTGCCAAAAATAAAAGGAATACGATGAAATTACGTTTAGAGGTTTTTTGGGCGAAACCATTTTAGACATTTGAGGGAACTATTTTAGCGAAACAGCTAGAGGCATTTTAAAAAGATGATTTTAGAAGATGTTTTAGAAGAGTATTTGAGGGTGAAATTCTGTGGTCGTTATAATACACAAGTTCCATTTGAACAGTGTCGTGAGGCCCCCTACCCCAACCCCAAAGGGCTCCGATTACCATACCCCAACCCCCAAAGAAGCCCCTCGCCCACAAAGGTCCCCCGGGCTACCTAAGGACCACCGACCCCCAAAAGGGCCCCCGGACCCTCAAAGGCCCTCCCAAATCCCCAAAGAGCCTCATCCCCATTTTGTTAATACTTTTTTGTGCATTTGAGACACAGAAGGATCTCCAAATTTCAAAAGGCTTTATTATATTTTTTCAGAACAAGTTTTTTTCTTAATGTCCTTCCTAAACCAATTTTACAAGTTGAAGTACTCATCTTTTCCCCCACAACTTTACTATAAGGCTTTTCGAATACCCCAACATCAAGCAATACTTTTCAAAGGGCTTTATTATATCTTTTCAGAAAAAGTTCTTTACTTAATTTTCTTCCTAAACCCATTTTACAAGTTAAAGTACCCATCCTTTTCACCCACAACTATACTTTACAGCTTTTTGGATACCACAAGACCAAGAAATACCTTTCAAAAGACATTTCAGAGCAAGTTCCTTTCTTTATGTCCCTTCTAAACCCATTTTCCAACTTGAAGTACCCATCCTTTTCACCCACAACTTTACTTTACAGCTTTTTTTGGATACCTCAACACCAAGAAATACTTTTCAAAAGACGTGTCCGAGCAAGTTCCTTTCTTAATGTCCCTTCTAAACCCCTTTTCAAACTTGAAGTACCCATCCTTTTCACCCACAACTCTACTTTACAGCTTTTTGGATACCTCAACACCAAGAAATACCTTTCAAAAGACATTTCAGAGCAAGTTCCTTTCTTTATGTGCCTTCTAAACCCATTTTCCAACTTGAAGTACCCATCTTTTTCACCCACAACTTTACTTTACAGATTTTTTTGGATACCTCAACACCAAGAAATACTTTTCAAAAGGCATTTCAGAGCAATTTCTTTTCTTTATGTCCTTCCTAAACCCATTTTCCAACTTGAAGCATCCATCCTTTTCACCCACTACTTTCCTTTACAGCTTTTTGAATGCCCAACACGAAGCAATACTTTTCAAAATGCATTTAAGAACAAGTTCTTTTCTTAATGTCCATCCTAAACCCATTTTTACAAGTTGAAGTACCCATCCTTTTTCACCCACAACTTTAGTTTACAGCTTTTTGATTGCTCCAACACCAAGCAATACTTTTAAAAGGCATTTCAGAACCAGTTATTTTCTTAATGTCATTCCTAACCCCATTTTACAAGTTTAAGTAACCATCCTTTTCACACACAACTTTACTTTATGACTTTTTGGACACCTCACAACAAAGCAATACTTTTCAAAGGGCATTTCAGAACAAGTTCTTTTCATAATGTCCTTCCTAAACCCATTTAACAAGTTGAAGTACCTATCCTTTTCACACACAACTTTACAAAATTCTTTTTTATATTATTTCAGAACAAGTTCTTTACGTAATTTCTCTCTTAAATCAAATTTTACAACTTGAAGTACTCATCCTTTTCACACACTACTTTACTTTATGGCTTTTTGAATATCCCATCACCAAGCAATACTTTCAAAACGCATTTTAATGAAATGTTTACTGAACATACACAAAGGTCTATTAGAAATAATATTTTTCGTTAGTGATAACACTTTTTTTGTCCGAACTAACAAATTTTCTGTCCAAGATACCAAATTTTTTCATAGAAGTAACATTTTTGATTGTGATAACAACTTTTCTGTCAGAAGTAGCAAGTTTTTATTAACACTAACAAACCTTCAAAACCACATAAAGTTATCTTACCTTAATACTATATTACATTTACTGAACACTTACAAAGTCCTCTTAGAAATAATATTTTTCGTAAGTGATAACACTTTTTATGTTATAAATAACAAATTTTCTACCAAAGATACCAAATTTTTTTTTAGAAGTAACATTTTTTTATTGTGATAACAAGTTTTCTGTCAGAAGTAGCAAGTTTTGTTTCATACTAACAAACATTCTCATCAAAGTAACGATATTTTAATCTAATACTAACATACTTTTACTGAACACACACAAATTACTCTTAGAAATAATATTTTTCATCAATGATAACACTTTTTCCGTTCTAACAAGCAAGTTTTCTATCAAATATTCCATATATTTTCGTAGACTTTCCATTTTTTTTCTATAATAGGAATTTCCGCTTAGATTGAACAATTATATTTTAAAACAGACTTACCGGCTCATCATAGAACCAGCATTGTTTCTTATAAAGAACTAAAAGTTAATGAACACACACAAAGATATCGTAGCTATTAAATTTATCGTGAATAATAACACTTTTTCTGTTTGAACTAGCAAGTTTTCTGTCAAAGATACCAAATTTTTTGCAGAAGTAACATTTTTTGATTGTGATAACAACTTTTCTGTCAGAAGTAGCAAGTTATGCTTAACACTAACAAACATTCTCATCAAAGTAACGACATTTTATCTTAATACTAACATACTTTTACTGAACACACACAAATTTCTCTTAGAAATAATATTTTTCATCAGTGATAGCACTTTTTCTGTTTGAAGTAGCAAGTTTTCTGTCAAAGACACCAAATTTTTTCGTAGAAGTAACATTTTTTGATTGTGATAACAACTTTTCTCTCAGAAGTAGCAAGTTTTGCTTAACACTAATAAACATTCTCATCAAAGTAACGATATTTTACCTTAATACTAACATACTTTTACTGAACACGCACAAAGTTCTCTTAGAAATAATATTTTTTATCAGTGATAACACTTTTTCTGTTCGAACTAGCAAGTTTACTACCAAAGATACCAAATTTTTCGTAGAAGTAACATTTTTATATTGTGATAACAAGTTTTCTGTCAGAAGTAGCAAGTTTTGCTTAACACTAATAACTATTCTCATCAAAGTAACGACATTTTACCATAATACTAACAAACTTTTACTGAACACACACAAATTTCTCTTAGAAATAATATTTTTCATCACTGATAACACTTTTTCTGTACGAACGAGCAAATTTCCTACCAAAGATACCAAATTTTTTCGTAGAAGTAACATTTTTTGATTGTGATAACAACTTTTCTGTCAGAAGTAGCAAGTTTTGCTTAACACTAACAATTATTCTCATCAAAGTAACGACATTTTACCATAATACTAACAAACTTTTAGTGAACACACACAAATTTCTCTTAGAAATAATATTTTTCGTCAGTGATAACACTTTTCTGTTCGTACTAGCAAGTTTTCTATCAAAGATACCAAATTTTTTCTTAGAAGGAACATTTTTGATTTTGATAACAACTTTTCGGTCACAAATAGCAAGTTTTGCTTAACAGTAAAGAACATTCTCATCAAAGCAATAATTTTTTTACATTAATACTAACATATTTTTACTGAAAACACACAAATTTCTCTTAGAAATAATATTTTTCGTCAGTGATAACACTTTTCTTTTTGAACTAGCAAGTTTTCTACCAAAGATACCAATTTTTTTCTTAGAAGTAACATTTTTTGATTGTGATAACAAATTTTTTGTCAGAAGTAGCAAGTTTTGCGTAACACTAACAAACCTTCTAATCAAAGTAATGATATTTTACCTTAATACTAACATACTTTTACTGAACACACACAAATTTCCCTTAGAAATAATATTTTTCGTCAGTGATAACACTTTTTCTGTTCGAACTAGCAAATTTTGTGTCAAAGATACCAAATTTTTTCGTAGAAGTAACATTTTTTGATTGTGATAACAACTTTTCTGTCAGAAGTAGCAAGTTTTGCATAACACTAACAAACCTTCTCATCAAAGTAATGATTTTTTTACCTTAATACTAACATACTTTTAGTGAACAGACACAAATTTCTCTTAGAAATAATATTTTTCGTCGGTGATAACACTTTTCAGTTTAAACTAGTAAATTTTCTACCAAAGATACCAAATTTGTTCTTAGAAGTAACATTTTTTTATTGTGATAACAAATTCTTTGTCAGAAGTAGCAAGTTTTGCTTAACACTAACAAACATTCTCATCAAAGTAATGATATTTTACCTTAATACTAACATACTTTTATTGAACACACACAAATTTCCCTTAGAAATAATTTTTTTCGTCAGTGATAACACTTTTTCTGTCCGAACTAGCAAATTTTCTGTCAAAGATACCAAATTTTTTCATAGAAGGAACATTTTTTGATTGTGATAACAAATTTTCTGTCAGAAGTAGCAAGTTTTGCTTAACACTAAAGAACATTCTCATCAAAGCAATGATTTTTTTACCTTAATACTAACATATTTTTAATGAAAACACACAAATTTCTCTTAGAAATAATATTTTTCATCAATGATAACACTTTTCTGTTCGAACTAGCAAATTTTCTACCAAAGATACCAAATTATTTCTTAGAAGTAACATTTTTTTATTGTGATAACAACTTTTCTGTCAGAAGTAGCAAGTTTTGCTGAACACTAACGAACATTCTCATCAAAGTAATGATATTTTACCTTAATACTAACATACTTTTACTGAACACACACAAATTTTTCTTAGAAATAATATTTTTCGTCAGTGATAACACTTTTTCTGTCCGAACTTGCAAATTTTCTGTCAAAGATACCAAATTTTTTCATAGATGGAACATTTTTTGATTGTGATAACAAATTTTCTTTCATAAGTAGCAAGTTTTGCTTAACATTAAAGAACATTCTCATCAAAGTAATGATTTTTACCTTAATACTAACATACTTTTACTGAACACACACAAATTTCTCTTAGAAATAATATTTTTCATCAATGATAACACTTTTTCTGTTCGAACTAGCAAGTTTTCAACCAAAGATACCAAATTTTTTCGTAGAATTAACATTTTTTGATTTTGATAAAAACTTTTCTGTCAGAAGTAGCAAGTTTTGCTTAACACTAACATACATTCTCATCACAGTAATGATATTTTACCTTAATACTAACATACTTTTACTGAACAAACAAAATTTTCTCTTAGAAATAATATTTTTCGTCAGTGATAACACTTTTTCTGTTGGAACTAGCAAGTTTTCTATCAAAGATACCAAATTTTTTCGTAGAAGTAACATTTTTTGATTGTGATAACAACTTTTCTGTCAGAAGTAGCAAGTTTTGCTTAACACTAACAATCCTTCTCATCAAAGTAATGATTTTTTTACCTTAATACTAACATACTTTTACTGAAACACACAAATTTCTCTTAGAAAGAATATTTTTCATCAATGATAACACTTTCTGTTCGAACTAGCAAATTTTCTGCCAAAGATACCAAATTTTTTCTTAGAAGTAACATTTTTTTATTGTGATAACAATTTTTCTGTCAGAAGTAGCAAGCTTTGCTTAACACTAACAAACATTCTCATCAAAGTAACGATATTTTACTTTAATACTAACATACTTTTACTGAACACATACAAATTCCTCTTAGAAATAATATTTTTCGTCAGTGATAACACTTTTTCTGTTCGAACTATCAAGTTTTCTATCAAAGATACCAAATTTTTTCTTGAAGTAACATTTTGTTGTTTTTGATAACAACTTTTCTGTCAGAAGTAACAAGTTTTGCTTAAGACTAACAAACCTTCTAATCAAAGTAATGACATTTTACTTTAAAACTAACTTACTTATACTGAACACACACACATTTCTCGTAAACATAATATTTTTCATGAGTGATAACACTTTTTCTGTTCGAACTAGCAAATTTTCCTTCAAAGATACCAGATTTTTTCGTAGAAGTAACAATTTTTTATTGTGATAACAACTTTTCTGTCAGAAGTAGCAAGTTTTGCTTAACACTAACAAACATTCTCATCAAAGTAACGATATTTTACCTTAATACTAACATACTTTTAATGAACAAACACAAATATCTCTTAGAAATAATATGTTTGATCAGTGATAACACTTTTTCACTTCGAACTAGCAATTTTTCTGTCAACGATACCAATTTTTTTCGTAGAGGTAACATTTTTTGATTGTGATAACGACTTTTATGTCAGAACTCGCATGTTTTTCTTAACAGTAACAAATATTCTCATCAAAGTAACGATATTTTACTTTAATACTAACATACTTTTTCTGAACACGCACAAAGTTCTCTTAGAAATAAAATTTTTCATCAGTGATAACACTTTTACTGTTCGAACTAGCAAGTTTTCTATCAAAGATACCAAATTTTTTCATAGAAGTAACATTTTTGATTGTGATAACAACTTTTCTGTCAGATGTAGCAAGTTTTGCTTAACACTAACAATTATTCTCATCAAAGTAACGACATTTTACCATAATACTAACAAACTTTTACTGAACACACACAAATTTTTCTTAGAAATAATATTTTTCGTCAGTGATAACACTTTTTCTGTTCGAACTAGCAAGTTTTCTACCAAAGATACCAAATTTTTTCGTAGAAGTAACATTTTTTGATTGTGATAACAACTTTTCTGTCAGAAGTAGCAAGTTTTGCTTAAAACTAACAATCCTTCTCATCAAAGTAATGATATTTTACTTTAATACTAACATACTTTTACTGAACACACACATATTTATCTTAGAAATAATATTTTTCATCAATGATAACACTTTTTCTGTTCGAAGTAGCAACTTTTCTGTCAAAGATACCAAATTTTTTCGTAGAAGTAATTTTTTTTGATTGTGTTAACAAATTTTCGGTCAGAAGTAGTAAGTTTGGTTTATCACTCACAAAACATCTAATCAAAGTAACGACCTTTTACTTTAATACTAACATACGTTTACTGATAACAAGAAAATGTCTTTTAGAGATAAAACTGTTTGTCAATGATATAACTTTTCTGTTAGAACTAACAGGTTTTCTAAAAAAGATACCAAATTTTTTCGTAGAAGTAACATTTTTATATGTGATAACAACTTTTCTGTCAGTAGCAAGTTTTGCTTAACACTAACAAACATTCTCATCAAAGTAATGTTATTTTACCTTAATACTAACATACTTTTACTGAACACACACAAATTTCTCTTAGAAATAATATTTTTCTCAGTGATAACACTTTTTCTGTTCGAACTAGCAAATTTTCTGTCAAAGATACCAAATTTTTTCGTAGAAGTAACATTTTTTGATTGTGATAACAACTTTTCTGTCAGAAGTAACAAGTTTTGCTTAACACTAACAAACATTCTCATCAAAGTAACGAGATTTTACCATAATAGTAACAAACTTTTACTGAACACACACAAATTACTCTTGGAAATAATATTTTTCATCAATGATAACACATTTTCTGTTGGAACGAGCTACTTTTATGTCAAAGATAACATTTTTATTCTTAAACGTACCAGTTTTTTAATGTGATAACAACTTTTCTTTCAGAAGTAGCAAGTTATGACTAACACTAACAAACATTTTCATCAAAGTAATGATATTTTACTTTAATATTAACATACTTTTACTGAACACACACATGTTTATCTTAGAAATAAAATTTTTCATCAATGATAACACTGCCTTTGTTAGAACTAGTAAATTTTCCGTCAACGAAACCAATGTTTTTCTTAGAAGTAACATTTTTTTATTGTGATAACAACTTTTCTGTCAGAAGTAGCAAGTTTTGCTTAACACTAACAAACATTCTCATCAAAGTAATGATATTTTACCTTAATACTAACATACTTTTACTGAACAAACACAAATTTTTCTTAGAAATAATATTTTTCATCACTGATAACACTTTTCTGTTCGAACTAGCAAGTTTTCAACCAAAGATACCAAATTTTTTCGTAGACGTACCATTTTCTGATTGTGATAACAACTTTTCTGTCAGAAGTAGGAAGTTTTGCTTAACACTAACAAACATTCTCATCAAAGTAATGATATTTTAACTTAATACTAACATACTTTTACTGAACACACACAAATTTCTCTTCGAAATAATATTTTTCGTCAGTGATAACATTTTTTCGGTTCGAACTAGCAAATTTTCTGTCAAAGATACCTAATTTTTTCGTAGAATTAAAATTTTTCGATTCTGATAACAACTTTCCTGTCAGAAGTAGCAAGTTTTGCATAACACTAACAAACCTTCTCATCAATGTAATGATTTGCTTACCTTAATACTAACATACTTTTATTAAACACACACGAATTTCTGTTCTAAATAATATTTTTCATCAATGATAACACTTTTTCTTGTCGAACTAGCAAATTTTATACCAAAGATAACAAATTTTTTCGTAGAAGTAACATTTTTGATTGTGATAACAAATTTTCTGTCATAATTAGCAATTTTTGCTTAAGACTAACAAACATTCTCATCAAAGTAATGATATTTTACCTTAATAATAACATACTTTTACTGAACAAACACAAACTTCTCTTAGCAATAATATTTTTCGTCAGTGATAACACTTTTTATGTTCGAACTTGCAAATTTTCTGTCAAAGATACCAAATTTTTGCGTAGAAGGAACATTTTTTGATTTTGATAACAAATTTTCTGTCAGAAATAGCAAGTTTTGCTTAACATTAAAGAACATTCTCATCAATGCAATGATTTTTTTACCTTATTAATAACATATTTTTAATGAACAGACACAAATTTCTCTTAAAAATCATATTTTTCATCAATGATAACACTTTTCTGTTCAAACTAGCAAATTTTCACCAAAGATACCAAAATTTTTTCTTAGAAATAACATATTTTGATTGTGATAACAACTCTTCTGTCAGAAGTAGCAAGTTTTGCTTAACACTAACAAACATTCTAATCAAAGTAATGATATTTTACCTTAATACTAACATACTTTTACTGAACACACACAAATTTCTCTTAGCAATAATATTTTTCGTCAGTGATAACACTTTTTCTGTTCGAACTAGCAAATTTTCTGTCAAAGATACCAAATTTTTTCTTAGAAGTAACATTTTTTGATTTTGATAACAACTTTTCTGTCAGAAATAGCAAGTTTTGCTTAACACTAAAGAACATTCTCATCAAAGTAATGATTTTTTTACATTAATACTAACATACTTTTAACGAAAACACACAAATTTCTCTTAGAAATAATATATTTCATCAATGATAACACTTTTCTGTTCGAACTAGCAAATTTTCTACCAAAGATACCAAATTATTTCTTAGAAGTAACATTTTTTGATTGTGATAACAACTTTTCTGTCAGAAGTAGCAAGTTTTGCTGAACACTAACGAGCATTCTCATCAAAGTAATGATATTTTACCTTAATACTAAGATACTTTTACTGAACACACACAAATTTCTCTTAGAAATAATATTTTTCGTCAGTGATAACACTTTTTCTGTTTGAACTAGCAAGTTTTCTACCAAAGATACCAAATTTTTTCTTAGAAGTAACATTTTTTGATTGTGATAACAACTCTTCTGTCAGAAGTAG
>NC_142804.1:50070838-50088828 GCF_049724085.1 Artemia sp. Qi Xiang Cuo | reverse complement strand
GAAAAAGAGATATTATGTTCACTCCTTTTCATCTCTCTCTGTTCTTAGTATAAAAAGCATTCTAACCGACAACTGCATGCGCCGAAGAAAACACAGTTGATTTTAAAAATAAGTTGATTTCGTAATAAGTTCGGTACTGTCAGAATTGCTTGCTTTAGCAGTTCCAACCTTTTCTGCCCCAGGAATGAATCATACGCGGTTTTCAAAAAACAGTGTCATATTCATCAATCTGGCCGAAGATCCACGTTTTCTGCAAAAGTCACAGAGAGCTGAACCATACCAATTTCTATTAAGAAACTGAATCTGGAAGCAATGAAAAAAAAAAAAAAAAAAAAAACACACAAAACAAAAATGTTGCACCCGCAACACAATTATCGTGCACATGAAGGAGGCTTGTAAAAAAGTGTGCTTTAATTCCTTTGGTTTATATTGATGACGTATGTTGGTAACTCAATTACATTACTCGTTAAGCTTATGTCCAAAAGAGAAGCCTTATAACTTCACCTTTACCCGTTGTTTTACTTCTCTTTATATCAAATTTTGAGCAAGCAAAAAGAAACCTAAGATCACTGGTGGTTCTGTACAAGATTTTGGGCTAGTAAAAAAACAAATTTTCTGGTCACAACTCATTCTTACAACTAAACTGTTTTTGAGTACTTTCATAGCGATGTACTTTCAATAGACCAGGAAAAAGAATTCATTTCGTTTTTAAAAGTGTTTACGAATTTCCTGTTGCTGCAGCAACTGGCAATTCATGTCAGTACCAAACCGATTGAGGACCAGCTACAGAGACTCCTCTTTCACCCCATTCTACTCTTTAATCCTTTGATCCCCTCCTTGAAGCTTTTACTTCCTTTAAACCTTATCTTTTGACTTCTTCACGCTCTAATTCACAAATATTCCCAGGTGACCCGCAAAATTGCACAATTTTTGGTGTCCTATCAAGCAGGATGCTCTGCTCGATTCCATAGTCCCATCATTAAAAAAATTAACTTAGCCTATAGGCTACGTATATGTGAAGTGAGTGATAATTTTTTCTTTTTAATTGTTTTATGCAACATCAAAACATAGCTTCAAAAAGGGCTTTACTCCAGTTCTTAAAATTAATCACACACTTACGGTGTGGGATCACCAGGAAACACGAACTCAAGAACTTCTCGTCCTCCACCACTGGCATTTGCAGTAACTGGTGTAGCTGGATGTCTGAAATAAATAACAAAAAGAATTACTGACGGAAAAAACATAGTTATATTGATCAGAAAGTCCAACTATTTATGAAAAAAGCCTGTAATCATCACAAAAACCAGTTGCATTTAAGTCGGTCCTCATATCTAAAGGAAAAAAAAAATGAAAAATATATCTCGCTTTATACGTATAAAGTTGTGTGCGTATACATGTGCTTTACACTCTCAAGCTAATAAAATCAAATTATGGACTTTGAACATGTACCATAAAAAAATTAGGCTGCTTATTTTTTTGTGAACAAACCAGAAAGGAAAAGTTCGTAAAAACTCGTGTCCAAAATAATGTGGTCCATATGAGTTTGTTTGTTCACTAATACCGTTTATTTTTCTAGGTAAAGAGCCCACTGAACTGGCTCTTTTGTCTAGTAGATAAATATTAAAGAAAACATAGTGAAAACATATAGTATAAGTAAATAAACATATTGACCAAATCCGAAGTTCTGTCGAAGTTAGACAAGTAAGGTGGAAGGACTAATAACCACACTGGGTCATCAAATATATAAACATTATTTAATACCCATATCCTCAAGTTTTGTAGGTTGGAGAAGAGGGCTTGATGACTTACATTGCTCGACTCTACTCATAATTAATTAAAAAAACTTTTTCCGCAAAATGAGCTTTTGAAAGAAAAGTAAAGAATTCCATTAAACCAAAAGTGAGCAAAAATAAAATCAAATATTCTACCAAGCGTGAAACTACCACAAATCAGCATCGATAAATAAATGATACCTAAAACGAACAGAAATTACAATAAATAACCGAGTCAAACTCAAAACGAGCAGAAATTAACATGAGTTGGGCTCAAAACCCCTATGCCTTCCCAAGGCAAGAACATTATTTGCACTTTACTGAAAAAATACAAATGATTTTACTTATATAACTAATAAATCAAATAATATTAATATTTTGATTACTAAATATCAGTATATGAACTAAAATGACAATGGAGATTCAGTCGTATTTTTTTCAGTAAAGTGCAAGTTATGTTCTGGCCTTGGGAAGGTATAGGGGTTTTGAGCCCTACTCATGTTAATTTCCGCTCGTTTTGAGTTTGACTTTGTTATGTATTGTAATTTCTGTTTGTTTTGGGTTTCATTTATTTATCGATGCTGATTTGTGGTAGTTTCACGCTTGGTAGATTATTTGATTTTGTTTTTACTCATTTTTGGTTTAATGCAGTACTTTACTTTTCTTTCAAAAACTTATTTTGTGGAAAAAGATTTTTTTAATTAATTTCTATTCGTTTTATATTGACACAGTCTTTTCAGGGAAGAAGAAATTAATACTTTAAACCTTTTCGGTTTTTTAAGACTTTATAGTTTGGCCTACTATTTGTATGCTGGGGAAAACTTTTCAGCCTTTTTTAACAACATACACCCTTTTAAAAATCCGGACACAGATAGTAATGTTTAATTTAGTTTCATACCTCCTTTAGTTGACCTGGAATAGAAAACTTGATACCATTCACAAAAAAATATGTTTACTTTCTCTGATAGCTTGGATACACTTACGCTATTTTGATTTGGTTAAATTTTAAGGGCAGAAGTAGCCCCGAAAGTTTGAACATAATACCCTAATTTGTTCTTGGGATACTGTTGAGATGCCTTATTGGGAATTAGCATTAACACAGTGCATTTTGATTTAATCTCAAGGTAAAATTTAGTTTTTAAAAATAATGGGCAAATGGGAAAATGGGCGTGAGAGGGGGACTAGTTGCCCTCCAATCACTTTCAACTATTAAAAAGGGCATTAGCCCTTTCTATGTTCAATCGAATGAGCCCTTTTCGAAGTTCCTAAGACAACTCCTTCGATACGAAGTGCCCTGGTCTAAACAAAAAAGATGAAAAAATAATAATACATTGTACCCACATCGATCTTTACTATAAAAATATCAAGCCTTAAAATCATTTTCGAGTATTAAAATGGTTACTAGCCCTTTCAATTTCCAATCGAATGAGCCCTTTTTGAGTTTCTACGACAACGCTTTCTATAAACACCTTATATGCCCCCAGGGCATAAAATACAACCCTTTCACTGAGGGATGTTAGGGGGTTGTTATCCTCAAAAACCTAATTTCCAGAAATTTGAACTACGTTAAGCAAAATAGCTATCTAAAAATTTTGATTGGATGTGTTTGGGGAAAGGATGGGCGTGAGAGGCACGTTAGGTGCTTTCCAATCACTTTCAACTATTAAAAAAGGCACTAACCCTTTCATTTTCAATCGAATGAGCCCTTTTTGAGTTTCTACGAAAACGCTTTCAATAAAAACCTCATATACCCCCAGGGCATAACTTAAAACCCCTGCCCTGAGGGCTGGGGGGGGGGGTTGTCATCCTCAAAGACCCAATTTCCGGAACTTTCAACTACGTTGAAGAAAATTGCTATCTGAAAATTTTGATTGGATATTTGGAGAAATGGTGGGCGTGAGAGGGGGTTAGTTGCCCTCCAATCACTTCCGACTAATAAAAAGGGCACTAGCCCTTTCAATTCCCAATCGAGTAGATACCTATTTAAAGGTCCCAGGACTCACCCCTGCTGCCATCTACAATTTAGTCTAACTCCGTACCCACACCAAATATGGGCATAGAGTCCCTAGGGAGAACACCTGTGCTATCAGTCCCAATCCCACACCAAATATGGGCATGGAATCCCCAGGGAGAATGATTGCATAATCGAAGTGGGTCAATGACTCTTTTTCCCAGGTCGATTTATTTGTTGTTTTTTGGCCAAGTGCACGCTCGGGGCGAATGTTAAGATCCAGGAATGATTGATTAAATTTGTCACGAAGTGTTTCCGGGGAAGTTTCTTAATGTCTTTGATGTATTTCCAAAGAGAATTGTTTCCGAGCGAATGTTTATTAATGTCTTTGGAGTTCTTCCATGAAAATTGTTTCCGGGCGAATGTTTTGATCTTAGAGATGAAGTGATTAGCGCGGGAAAGTGTTTCTTAGTAATTTCAAAATGTGACAGCGCAGGGATGCCAAAAACAAAAGGAACAAGCAGAAATTACGTTTAGGGGTTATTTGGGTGAAACCGTTTTAGACACTTTAGGGAATTATTTCGGCGAAACAGTTAGAGACATTTTAAAATATGATTTTAGAAGATGTTTTAGAAGAGGATTAGAGGGTGAAACTCTGTGGTCGTTATAATACGCAAGTTCCATTTGAACAGTGTCGTGAGGTCCCCTACCCCAACCCAAAAGGGCTCTGATCCCCCTACCCAAACCCCAAAGGAAGCCCCCGGTCCCCAAAGGGCCTCCGGGCTCCCAAAGGGCCCCCGGCCCCCCAAATACTCCCGAGTCCCTATTTTTAATACTTTTTAAGGGGTTATTATATCTTTTCAGAAAAAGTTATTTTATTAATGTCCATCCTAAACCTATTTTACAAGTTGAAGTACCCATCCTTTTCACCCACAACTTTACTATACTGCTTTTTTGAATACTCAAGCACCCAGCAATATTTTTCAAAGATGTTTCAGAACAAGCTCTTTTCATAATGTATTTCCTAAACCCATTTTGCAAATTGAACAATCCCATCTCTTTCACAGACAACTTTACATTACAGCTTTTTGAATGATCCAATACAGAGGACTACTTTTCAAAGGGCATTTCAGAACCAGTTCTTTTCTTAATGTCCTTCCTAAACCCATTTTACAAGTTGAAGTACTCATTCTTTTCACACACAACTTTACTTTACAGCTTTTTGAATGCCCAACACCAAGCAATACTTTTCAAAAGGCATTTCAGAACCAGTTATTTTCTTAATGTCCTTCCTAAACCCATTTTACAAGCTGAAGTACCCATCCTTTTCACCCACAACTTTACTTTACAGCTTTTTAAATGCTCCAACACCAAGCAATACTTTTCAAAGGCATTTCAGAATAAGTTATTTTCTTTATGTCATTCCTAAACCCATTTTACAAATTGAAGTACCCATCCTTTTCACCCAAAACTTTACTTTACAGCTTTTTGAATGCTCCAACACCAAGCAATACTTTTCAAAGGGCATTTCAGAACAAGATCTTTTCATAATGTCCATCCTAAACCCATTTTACAAGTTGAAGCTCCCATCCTTTTCACCCAAAACTTTACTTCACAGCTTTTTGAATGCCCCAACACCAAGCAATACTTTTCAAAGGCATTTCAGAACAAGTTCTTTTCTTAGTGACCGTCCTAAACCCATTTTTACAAATTGAAGTACCCTTCCTTTTCACCCCCAACTTAGTTATAGGTAAGAGTTTGAAGTTTTACCTTAGAGACTTAGCTTAGAGTTTTAGTTTGGTTTAGTTTTAGTTAAAAGTTTAGAGTTTTCAGCTTAGGAGTCTTAGCTTAGAGTTTTTGTTAGAGTTCTAGTTTAGTTTAGTTTTAGTTAAGAGTTTAGAGTTTTTAGCTTAGAGTCTTAGATTAGATTTTTATTAAGAGTTATATTTTAGTTTAGTTTAGTTAAAGTTAATAATTTAGATTTTTATCTTAGATTCATAGCTTAAAATTTTACTTAAAGTTGTAGTTTGGTTAAGTTTTAGTTAAGAGTTTTGAGTTTTAGCTCAGAGTCTTAGCTTAGAGTTTTTGTTAGAGTTCTAGTTTAGTTTAGTTTTAGTTATGAGTTTAGAATTTTACCTTAGAGTCTTAGCTTAGAGTTTTAGTTAGAGTTGAAGTTTAGTTTAGTTACAGTTAGGAATTTAGAGTTTTAGCTTAGAGTCATAGCTTAGAGTTTTACTTAAAGTTTTAGTTTGACTAAATTTTAGTTAAGAGTTTCGAGGTTTAGCTTAGACTCTTAGCTTAAAGTTTGTTTGTTAGAGTTCTAGTTTAGTTTAATATTAGTTAAGGGTTTGATTTTTTACATTATAGTTTTAGTTAGAGTTCTCTTTTACTATACTTTTAGTTTAGGTCTTGGAGTTTTACCCCGGAGTCACAGTATAGATTTTTTGTCAGATTTCTATTTTAGTTTAGTTTATTTTATTAATTTGGAGTCTTAGAATATAGTCTTAGTTATAGTTATAGTTTATTCTAATTTTCGTTAAAAATTTGATTTTTTACATTTGAGTTTAAGTGAAAGTTCTCGTTTAGTTTAGTTTTAGATAAGAGTTTAGAGTTTTAACTTAGAGTCTTAGCTTAGAGTTTTTATTAGAGTTCTATTTTGGTTTATTTTTAGTTGTCAGTTTATAGCTTTTAGATTAGATTCTTATATTATAGTTTATGTTGAAGTTATATTTTAGTTTATTTTTATTTAATAGTTTAGAGTTTTAGCTTAGAGTCTTAGCTTAGAGTTTTTGTTAGAGTTGAAGTTTAGTTTAGTAATAGTTAAGAGTTTAGAGTTTTAGCTTAGAGTCTTAGATTAGAGTTTTTTGTTAGAGTTCTAGTTTAGTTTAAATATAGTTAAGAGTTTGGAGTTTTACCTTAGAGTCTTAGCTTAGAATTTTTGTTAGAGGTCTAGTTTAGTTTAGTTTTAGTTAAGAGTTTAGTGTTTTACCTTAGAGTCTTAGCTTAGAGTTTTAGTTATAGTTATAGTTTAGTTTAGTTTTAGTTAATAGTTTAGAATTTTAGCTTAGAGTCATAGCTTAGAGTTTTTGTTAGAGTTCTAGTTTATTTTAGTTTTAGTTAAGAGTTTAGAGTTTTTAGCTTAGAGTCTTAGCTTAGAGTTTTTGTTGAAGTTCTAGTTTAGTTTGGTTTTAGTTAATAGTTTAGAGTTTTACCTTTGAGACTTATCTTAGAGTTTTAATTAGAATATTAGTTTATTTTAGTTATATTTAAGATTTTAGTATCTTAGTATAGAATCTTATATGCTAGTTTTTGTTTGAGTTCTAGTTTAGTTTTAGTTTAGATTTGGTGTTTTACCCTTGAATCGTAGTTTAGTTTTTGTCGAAGTTCTCGTTTATTTTAGTAATATTTAAGAGTTTAGAGTTTTAGCCTATAGTCATATCTTAGAATTTTAGTTAAAGTTCTAGTTTCGTTTTGTTTTAGTTAAAAGTTTAGAGTTATAGCTTACAGTCTTAGCTTAGAGTTTTTGTTAGAGTTCTAGTTTATTTTAGTTTTAGTTAAGAGTTTATAGTTTTTAGCTTAGAGTTTTAGCTTAGAGTTTTTGTTGAAGTTCTAGTTTAGTTTACTAATAGTTAATATTTTAGAGTTTTAGCTTATAGTTTTAGCTTAGAGTTTTTGTTGAAGTTTTAGTTTAGTTAACTTTTAGTAAAGCGTTTAGAGTTTTAGATTAGATATTTATATTAGAGTTTTTGATTGATTTATAGTTTAGCTTAAATATATATAATCGTTTAGAGTTTTTTAGCTTAGAGTCTTAGCTTAGATTTTTTGTTGAAGTTCTAGTTTAGTTTAGTTTTAGTTTAGAGTTTTATCTTAGACTTAGATTTTTAATTAGAGTTCTGGTTTAGTTTAGTTTTAGTTAAGAGTTTAGAGTTTTTAGCTTAGAGTTAGAGTCGCCGGCTGCCGGCGTGAGCTGGCTAATGATAAGCTAACCTAATCTAACCTAACTTAAACGTGGAGAAACCTAACCTCTAACTTAACCTAATCTAACCTATGGTTTTGGTATTTCTATGCAATATTGTGTAATTTTGTGGTTATGCTAGTTTAGACTAAACTTCAACTCTAACTACATCTCTATGCTAAGATTCTAGGCTAAACCTCTAAGCTATCACCCTTAAGTAAAACTAAAATAAACAATAAATCTAACTAAAACTCTAAGCTACAACTCTAAGCTAAAACTATAAACTCTTAACTATAACTAAACTAAACGAAACTTCAACTCTAACTAAAACCCTAAGCTAAAACTTTAAGGTAAAACTCTAAACTCTTAACTAAAACTAAACTAAACTAGAACTCTAAAAATAACTCCAAGCTAAGAATCTAAGGTAAAACTCTTAACTCTTAACTATAACTAAACTATACTATAACTCTAAGTAAAACTCTAAGCTATGACTTAAAGCTAAATCTCTAAGCTATTAACTATTACTTAACTAAACTTTAACTCTACGTAGAACTCTAAGCTATGACTCTAAGGTTGAACACTTAACTAAACTAAACTTGAACTTCAACAAAAACTCTAAGCAAAGACTCTAAGATAAAACTCTAAACTCTTAACTAAAACTAAACTAAACTAGAACTCTAAGTAAAACTCTAAGCTAAGACTCTAAGCTAAAAACTCTAAATTCTTAACTATGACTAAACTAAACTTCAACTTCAACAAAAACTCTAATCTAAGACTCTATGATAAAACTCTAAACTCTTAACTTAACTAACCTACAACTCTGGCAAAAACTCTAAACTACGACTATAATCTATAAAACTATATTATAGAATGATAAAACAATAAACTTCAACTTCAGCGAAGTCTACAGCCTCAAATTATAAGATAAAACTCTTGAATTAGCTAAACTAAAGATCCGGCAATTACTCTAAAATATTACTTAACTCTAAAAACTCCGATCTCGTAATTATAACTAAACTAAACTTCAACTTCAACAAAAACTATAAGCTATGACTCTATGATAAAACTCTAAACTCTTAAATAAACTAAACTAGAACTCTAACAAAAATTCTAAGCTATGACTCTAAGCTAAAAACTCTAAATTCTTAACTATAACTAAACTAAACTTCAACTCTAACTATAACTCTAAGCTAAGACTCTAAGCTAAAAACTCTAAGCTCTTAACTAAAACTAAACTAGAACTCTAACAAAAACTCTAAGCTAAGACTCTAAGCTAAAAACTCTAAACTCTTAACTAAAACTAAACTAAACTAGAAATTCAACAAAACTCTAAGCTAAGACTCTAAGCTAAAAACCCTAAACTCTAAACTCTTAACTAAAACTAAACTAAACTAGAACTCTAACAAAAACTCTAAGCTAAGACTCTAAGCTAAAATTCTAAACTCTTAACTAAAATTAAACAAAACTAGAATTCAAACTAAAAGTCTAAGCTAAGGATCTAATGTAAAACATCAGACTTTTAATAAAAATTAAACTAAACTAGAACTCTAACAAAAACTCCAAGCTACGACTTTAAGCTAAAAAACTCTACACTCTTAACTAAAACTAAACTAAAATAAAACTCAAAGCTAAGTCTCAAAGGTAAAACTCCAAACGCTTAACTATATCTAAACTAAACTAAAACTCTAACAAAAACTCTAAGCTAAGACTCTAAGCTAAAACTCTAAACTCTTAACTATTAGTAAACTAAACTTCAACTCTAACAAAAACTCTAAGGTAAAACACAAAACTCTTAACAAAAAGTAAACTAAACTAGAACTCTAACTGAAATTAAAAGGTAAAACATCAAATTCTTAACTAAAATTAAACTAAACTAGAACTCTAACAAAAACTCTAAGCTAAGACTCTAAGGTAAAACTCTAAACTCTTACCTAAAACTAAACTAAACTAAACTAGAACTCTAACAAAAACTCTAAGCTATGACTCAGCTAAAACTCGAAACTCTTAACTAAAACTTAACCAAACATTAACTTTAAGTAAAACTCTAAGCTATGACTCTAAGCTAAAACTCTAACTTCTTAACTGTAACTAAACTAAACTTTAACTCTAACTAAAACTCTAAGCTAAGACTCTATGGTAAAACTCTAAACTCTTAACTAAGACTAAATTAAACTAGAACTCTAAATAAAACTATGCTAAGACTCTAAGCTAAAAACTCTAAACTCTTAACTAAAACTAAACTAAACCAGAACTCTAATTAAAACTCTAAGTCTAAGCTAAAACTCTAAACTAAAACTAAACTAAACTAGAACTTCAACAAAAACTCTAAACTAAGACTCTAAGCTAAAAACACTAAACTTTTAGCTAAAACTAAACTAAACTAGAACTCTAACAAAAACTCTAAGCTAAGACTCCAAGTTAAAACTCTAAACTCTTAAGTAAAGCTAAACTAAACTAAAACTCTAAGCTAAGTCTCTAAGGTAAAACACAAAACTCTGAACTGTAACTAAACTTAACTACGACTCTAACAAAAACTCTAAGCTAAGACTATAAGCTAAAACTCTAAGCTCTGAACTAAAACTAAACTAAACTAGAACTCTAACAAAAACTCTAAGCTGCGACTAAGCTAAAACTCTAAACTCTTAACTAAAACTAAACTAAACTAGAACTCTAATTAAAACTCCAAGTCTAAGCTAAAAATCTAAACTAAACTAGAAATTCAAAAAAAAACTTTAAACTAAAACTCTAATCTTAAAATACTAAACTCTTAACTAAAACTAAACTAAACTAGAACTCTAAAAAAATCTCTAAGATAAGACTCTAAGCTAAAACTCTAAACTTTTAACTAAAACTAAACTAAACTAAAACTCTAAGATAAGTCTCTAAGGTAAAACACCAAACTCTTAACTATAACTAAACTAAACTAGAACTCTAACAAAAACTCTAAGCTAAGACTCTAAGCTAAAACTCTACACTCTTAACTATTACTAAACTAAACTAGAACTCTAACACAAACTATAAGCTAAGATTCTAAGCTAAAACTCTAAACTCTTAACTAAAACTAAACTAAACTAGAACTCTAACAAAAACTCTAAGCTAAGACTCTATGCTAAAAACCCAAGACTCTTAACTATAAATAAACTAAACTAGAACTCTAACACAAACTATAAGCTAACATTCTAAGCTAAAACTCTAAACTCTTAACTAAAACTAAACTGAACTAGAACTCTAACTAAAACTCTAAGCTATGACTCTAAGGTAAAACTCTAAACTCTTAACTATAACTTTAGTAAACTATAACTTTATCTAAAACTCTAAGTTATGACTCTAAGCTAAAACTCTAAATTCTTAACTAAAACTAAACTAAACTACAACTAGAACAAAAACTCTAAGGTAAGACTCTAAGCTGAAATTCGAAATTCTTAACTAAAACTTAACCAAACTAAAACTTTAAGTAAAACTCTAAGATATGACTATAAGATAAAACTCTAAATTCTTAACTTTAAACAAACTAAACTTCAACTCTAACTAAAACTTTATTCTAAGTATCTAATGTAAAAACTCTTTAATAATAACTAAAACTAAACTAAAATAGTAATCTAAACTAAAACTCAATTCTATGACACTAATATACAAGCTCTAAACTATAAGCTAAAGCTAAAATATACTATAACTAAAGCAACAACTCTAAACTAAGACACTAATCTAAGACTCTATAATCTTAAAAAAAACCAAACTAATCTTCAACTCTAAGCTAAGACTCTAAGCTTAAACTCTAAACTATTAACTAAAACTTAATTAAACTTGAACTTCAACAAAAACTCTAAGCTAAGACTCTAAGCTAAAACTCTAAACTCTTAACTATTACTAAACTAAACTAGAACTTAAACAAAAACTCTAAGCTAAGACTCTAAGCTAAAATTCTAAACTCTTAACGAAAACTAAAATAAACTAGAACTCTAACAAAAACTCTAACCTAAGACTCTAAGCTAAAATTCTAAATTCTTAACTAAAACTAAACTAAACTAGAACTCAAACTAAAACTCTAAGCTAAGACTCTAAGCTAAAACTCTAAACTCTTAACTATTACTAAACTAAACTTCAACTCTAACAAAAACTCTAAGCTAAGACTCTAATGTAAAAACTATAAACTATTATATATAACCTAACCACAAAAGAGCCTCAACA
This sequence comes from Artemia sp. Qi Xiang Cuo, assembly GCF_049724085.1. Lineage (NCBI taxonomy): Eukaryota > Metazoa > Arthropoda > Branchiopoda > Anostraca > Artemiidae > Artemia > Artemia sp. Qi Xiang Cuo. The sequence continues at coordinate 50,076,962 of NC_142804.1, read as the reverse complement.
AAAGATATATACTAAGAATATTATCTAAAAAATATAAGAAATTAACTAAAACTAAACTAAACTAGGAAAACATATTAAACACCTTTTTGAGACTCTATGCTAAAATTCTACACAATGACATAAAACTAAACTAAACTAATAAAAAAGCGAGAACTCTAAGCTAAGACTCTTGGCTAAAACATCAAACTCAAAACTAAAACTAAACTAAACTAGAACAATGACTAAAACTCTCAGCCATGACACTAAGCTAAAACCCTAAACTCTTAACTATATCTAAAATGAACTAGAAATATGACAAAAGAATACATGATAAGACTATTTTAAAAAACACACAACTCTTTACTTTTACTAAACTAAACTAAGAGTCTCACAAAAACTCAAAGATTAGACTATATACTAAAACTCTAAACACAAGCAAAAAACTAAACTAAACTAGCGTGTCAACATAAAAACAGAGCTGTGACTCTCGGCTAAAAACTCCCGGCACTTAACTAAAAATAAACATAAATAAATATTTTACAAAAACTATAATCTAAGACTCTAAGCTAAAATTCTAAATTATTAAATATATATAAACTGACATAGAGATCTATAAAACATCTTAAGCTAAGACTCCATGGTAAAACACCAAATTATAAGCTATAAATAAATTAAACGAGAACTATAACAACAACTCAAAGGTAAAACATCCGATTCTTAACTAAAATTGAACTCAACTAGAATTCTAATAAAAAAATTCTAAGCTAAGACTCTAAGCTAAAAATCTAAACTCTTAACTATTACTAAAATAAACTTCAACTCTAACAAAAACTCTAATCTAGGACTCTAAGATAAAACTAAACTCTTAACTAAAACTAAAATAATTTAGAGTTTCAAAAAAAACTATAAGATAATACTAATATAAAAGCACTAAACTATGAACTAAAACTAAGATAAACTAGAACTCTAACTAAAACTCTAAGCTAAAAACTCTAAACTATTAACTAAAACTATATTAAACTAGAACTCTAGCTAAAACTCAAAGGTAAAAAATCAAATTCTTAAGTAAAATTGAACTGAACTAGAACTCTAACAAAAAGTTTAATCTAAGACTCTAAGGTAAAACTTGAAACTCTTAACTAAAACTTAGTCAAACTAAAATTTTAAGTAAAACTCTAAGCTATGACTCTAAGCTATAACTCTAAATTCTTAACTATAACTAAACTAAACTTCAACTCTAACTAAAACTCTAAGCTAAGACTCTAAGGTAAAACTCTAAATTCTTAACTAAAACTAAACTAAACTAGAACTCTAACAAAAACTCTAAGCTAAGACTCTAAGCTAAAACTCTAAACTCTTAACTAAAACTTAACCAAACTACAACTTTAAGTAAAACTCTAAGTTAAGACTCTAAGCTAAAAACTAAACTCTTAACTAAAACTAAACTAAACTAGAACTCTAACAAAAACTCTAAGCTAAAACTCTAAGGTAAAAAACTCTAAACTTTTAACTAAAACTAAACCAAACTAAAACTCTAAGCTAAGTCTCTAAGGTAAAACTTCAAAGTTTTACCTATAACTAAGTTGTGGGTGAAAAGGATGGGGACTTCAATTTGTAAAATGGGTTTAGGATGGACATTATGAAAAGAACTTGTTCTGAAATGCCCTTTGAAAAGTATTGCTTTCTGTTGGGGCGTTCAAAAAGTTGTAAATCAAAGTTGTGGGTGAAAAGGATGCGAACTTCAACTTGTAAAATGGGTTTAGGATGGACATTATGAAAAGAATTTGTTCTGAAATGCCCTTTGAAAAGTATTGCTTGGTGTTGGAGCATTCAAGAAGCTCTAAATTAAAGTGGTGGGTGAAAAGAATGGGTACTTCAACTTGTAAAATGGGTTTAGGAATGACATAAAGAAAATAAATTGTTCTCAAATGCCTTTGAAAAGTATTGCTTGGTGTTGGAGCATTCAAAAAGTTGTAAAGTAAAGTTGTGTGTGAAAAGGGTGGGTACTTCAATTTGTAAAATGGGTTTAGGAGGGACATTGAGAAAAGAACTGGTTCTGAAATGCCTTTGAAAAGTATTGCTTGGTGTTGGAGCATTCAAAAAAGCAGTATAGTAAAGTTGTGGGTGAAAAGGATGGGTACTTCAACTTGTAAAATGGCTTTAGGATGGACATTAAGAAAATAACTTGTTCTGATAAGATATAATAAAGCCTTAAAAAAGTATTAAAAATGGGGGCTCAGGGGCCTTTGGGGGTCCGGGGGCCCTTTGGGAGCTTTGGGGACTGGGGGCTTCCTTCGGGGTGGGGGTAGGGGGATCGGAGCCCTTTGGGGTTGGAGTAGGGGACCTCACGACACTGTTCAAATGGAACTTGTGTATTATAACGACATCAGAGTTTCACCCTCAAATACTCTTCTAAAACATCTTCTAAAATTATCTTTTAAAAGTTTCTAACTGTTTCGTCGAAATAATTCCCTAAAATGTCTAAAACGGTTTCACCAAAATAACCCCTAAACGTAATTTCTGCGTGTTCCTTTTGTTTTTGGCATCCCTGCGCTGTCACATTTGAAATTACTAAGAAACCTTTTCCCGTGCTAATCACTTCATCTCTAAGATCAAAATATTCGCCCGGAAACAATTTTCATGGAAGAACTCCAAAGACATTAATAAACATTCGCTCGGAAACAATTCTCTTTGGAAATACATCAAAGACATTAATAAACTTCCCCGGAAACATTTCGTGACAAATCAATCAATCATTCCTGGACTCTTAACATTCGCCCCGAGCGTGCACTTGCCCAAAACAACAACAACAAATAAATCGACCTGGGAAAAAAGAGGGCATTGACCCACTTCAATTATGCAATCATTCTCCCTGGGGATTCCATGCCCATATTTGGTGTGGGATTGGGACTGACAGCACAGGTGTTCTCCCTAGGGACTCTATGCCCATATTTGGTGTGGGTACGGAGTTAGACTAAATTGTAGATGGCAGCAGGGGTGAGTCCTGGTACCTTTAGATAGGTATCTACTCAATCGAATGAGTCCTTTTCAAAGTTTTTACGATAACGCGTTCTACAAAACCGTATATGCCCCAGGGCATAATTTACACCCCTTGACCTTAGGGTTGTGAGGGAGTTGTCATCCTCAAAAACATAATTTCCGGACCTTTCAACTACGTTGAACAGTATTGACCTCTAAAAATTTTGGTCGGATGTATTTGGGGAAATGGTGGGCGTGAAAGGGGGGTTACTTGCAATCCAATCACTTTCGACTGTTAAAATGGGCACTAGCCGTTTCAATTTCCAATCAAATGATGCATAAGTTAAAGCCCCGACCCTGAGGGCTCTGGGGGGGGGGGAGATGAGATGAGATAGGTTTTATTTTCAACTAATAATTACATCATACTTAACTGGCACTTACCACATTTTTTAAATATCACTATCAACCAACGTAGAAATGGTAAGATCCATCCTCTTAGATATAATTTCTGGGCTTTTCAACTACTTTGAACAAAATAGCTATCTCAAAATTTTGATTGGATGTGTTTGGATAAATGGTGGGCGTGGAAGGGGTGTTAGTTGCCTTACAAACAGTTTTGAATATTAAAAAGTGCACTAGCCATTTGAATTTCCAATCAAATGAGCCCTTTTTGAAGTTCCTATGACAACACTTTCTATAAAAAAAAACTTATATGCCCCCAGGGCATAACTTACAACCCTTGCCCTGAGGACTTTGGAGGAGAGGGGGGTGGTTGGTTATCCTCGTGTACCTAATTTCCAGAACGTCCAACTACGTTGAACAAAATAGCTATCTCAAAATTTTGATTGGATGTGTTTGAGGAAAAGATGGGCGTGAGAGGGGGGAGGGGTTAGTTGCCCTCCACTCACTTTCGCATGATAAAAAGGGCACTAGTCCTATGAATTTTCAATCGAATGAGCCTTTTTTGAAATTTCCACGACAAAGCTTTCTATAAAAACCATATATGCCCCCAGGGCATAACTTACAACCCTTGCTCTGAGGGTGTTGGGGGAGGGGGAGTGTCCTCCCCAAAATCATAATTTCTATCTGGAAATCAACTACGCTGAACAAAATGGCTATCTCAAAATTTTGATTGGATGTGTTTGGGGAGATGGTGGGCGTGGAAGGGGTGTTACTTGCATTCAAATCACTTTCGACTATTAAAAAGGGCGCAAGCCACTCCAATTTCCAATCGAATCAGCCGTTTTCGAAGTTTCCGTGACAACTCCTTCGATACGAAGTGCCGTTGTCTAAGACTAGGAAACCAAAAAAAAAAAAAATACATTGTGCCAGCATCAGTAGAGAGGGGTCATGAGCCCCCATCCCTCACCCCTGCTGCCACCTACAACTTTTTTTAACACCATATATTGGCACGAGAACCACGTGGTTTATGGTTTTTGTCAATGAGAATTTGAAAAAACAGGAATTTTGTCAATTATATGTATGTTTTCATGGATGGTTATGTGTGTTGGTCGATTTATTTGATGTTTTTCATGGATGTTTAATTGTTTTTGTCAGTGAGAATTTGAAAAACAGGAACTTTGTCACATTTATGGATGTCAACAGCAATTCATGTCTGTTTTATGGTTTTTGTCAGTGAGAATGAAAAAACAGGAATTTTCTCACTTGGATTTACATAATCGCTAGGGGAAATTATTGATCCACGAAGGGGAAATTAAGAAACAAACATGGCTTCATTGTTGTTTGGCTAGCCTAACCTGAGAAATTGATTTACATAATCGCTAGGGGAAATTATTGATCCACGAAGGGGGAATTAAGAAACAAACATGGCTTCATTGTTGTTTGGCTAGCTTAACCTGAGAAATTGATTTACATAATCGCTAGGGGAAATTATTGATTCACGAGTGGTGGAATCAAGAAACATTAAGGTTTCTTTAATCTTAGGTCTGAGGGATTTATTTATTATTGTTGTTTTGGACAAGTGCATGCAAGGGGTGAATGTCAAGGTGTCCTGGAACAGGAAACAGTTAGATCACGTGTTTCCTTCTCAGCCAATCAACGAGTCGGATACATCCCCCTTCTCAGCCAATCAGAGACATGCTTACATATGATTTCCCCGTTACATAACAATTCACCCATGAGATTTCATATATAACGGGTATGCAACGTGATTAAATTATCAGAAAGTATTTTGACGTTGTGTAAACAACAATGGATAAATTTGATGAAGTTGAAGCCTTGGCAACCACAATTAGCAATTTACTTTCTTTTTTCATTTTTTATTTTAAAAATAAAATTGTTTTCCATGGTTCCCATATACTATCTTCGGTTAACACCCCCCCCCTCTCAACACGCCCCTATAAGATGTTACAACTAGATAAACATTGTAAAAAAAGATCTTTTTTCGTTATGTAAACACCATCCGTACATACCCCACTGTTTACGTCCATAATTCTTTTTTCTATAAAGTACGTATCTTATCTAAAATAAACTGTCAAATTTCTGTCATTCCCTTAATATACATTCCTCTATTGCTTTGAATTACAGATTTCTCGAAATGATTTAATTATCTGATAACTTCTGACACCCCCTTTAAAGGACATCCTGCTTTGCTAAATCATTAGGAATTTTGATAGCAAAAAAGCTTCATCTGAAAAAAATGATACTTTGTCCAGTTAAATTAAAAGCAGTTTCGCATGAAAAGAGACTGTCAAGTCTAACACATCCATTGTAATGTGAAAAAAACAAGTTTCTTCACGTGAAAATCACGGTGAAGTGTGTTTAAGAAAAAGAGATAGTGATATAGTATTCATAATGTTAAGATCATTTTTACCCGCTAGTGCGGGGTTGTGTGAGGTGGTTTATGTACAGTTCTTTTTCTCAGCTAGTTGGCAATTGGGGGTTAGGGGAAGGGGTCTGTTTTTTTCCTGGCGCGTTTTATCAAGCTATCCCATCGGACGGCCATAGCAAGGGACCTTTCGCCGTAATTATACGTTATCCGATACAAAAAGGATTATATGTTTTGATTTAAATTAATTTAGTTTACTATTATTTGTCATGTTAATAAAACTTTTACAATATATTTCTGGGTTGGGGGAGGGGATATTTTTCAAGTACTTTTCTCAGTGATCTTTTCCGTGGGGGTAATTTCCGTGGTCTGTTTTTT